>NW_019154136.1:6337530-6386433 GCF_002288905.1 Enhydra lutris kenyoni | reverse complement strand
CTGGGATTGAGCCCTGCATCGGGCTCTCTGCTCAGCAGGGAGCCTGCTTCCCCTTCTCTCTCTGCCTGCTGCTCTGCCTACTTGTGATCTCTCTCTCTGTCAAATAAATAAATAAAAAGTCTTAAAAAAAAAAAAGATTCCCCAGAACAAGAGCAACACATTAGTTTTATACTGTAGCCAGAGAAAGAAAAACAAGATGAAGAAAAGACCCATCCAAGAAGGGCAGAGACAGAGGCAGGAACATGCAAAGAGAAACAGGCAGATATGGAAGTAAGAGTCCAGATCCTTCTGGTGGGCTCCAGGAGGGTGTGCAAACCCCAGTGCCTTGTTATGTGGCTCCCTGCTACTCTCTTAAGTTACAGAGATCAGAAAAAAAGATCAGTGTTTAGGGGCACCTGGGTGGCTCAGTTGTTAGGTGTCTGCCTTCAGCTCAGGTTCTGATCCCAGGGTCCTGGGATGGAGCACTGTATCAGGCTCCCTGCTCAGCAGGAAGCCTGCTTCTCCCTCTTCTGCTCCCCTTGCTTGTGCTCCCTCTCTTGCTTGGTATCTCTCTGTCAAATAAATAAATAAAAATCTTCTTAAAAAAGAAAAAGAAAAAAGATCAGCCTTTAAAAGAACTGAGAGACTTGACATAGATTGGAAACATATTGGAGTACTGAGAAACTGCTCTGCCTTTTTGAATTTTCAAATGTTAGGTGTTGTTGTTGTTGTTCCTATGCGATTTTGAAGGCAGATGTGTCAATGAAGAGCTTTTGTTTAGCAAGTTTTTCAGGAACCTTTGACAGACTGATCAGCAAGCTTTCGACACTGAAAGCTATCACGTGTTACAGAGCTTTTCTTTGAGAATCCCATACTTTCTAGTATCCTAATGTCAAAAGGATACATTTAGGATTGACCTTGACTTCATCCTAATGGGTATTTCTATTTAGAAATTAATCTAGCTTTTTGTTTGCCTGGGAATACATGTAAAAGGAAGCAAAAAAAAAAAGTTTTAAAAAATCCCTATGGTTAGGTTAGGTTTGCACAATTGCACATATGAAGTCTTTGGGGTTCTCTTCTTAAAAGGAGCCCTGGTATTTCACCGAAGTTTCCCTGATCATTTAACCTCACAATTAATGTGCAATTGATTCATGCTAAGAATTTCTGCAGACCAGTGTGCACTCACTTATATTTTCCATGTTTTTTTTTCCAAAAAGGACTTGAAACAGTATTGACTGTAAGTCAGGATAGTCTTGACAAGGTTAAATGCTAGATATTAATAGTCTTTCAAAAGTATTTGATTAGTGTGTGCCAGTCCAAACATGTATTTTGTGGATGGGATACCCATACCCAGGTCTCCAAATCTTTTATTGATATTGATCAGAGAACCCACATGCCATATTAGATGGAAGAAATCTCCATGTAGAAACTGATTGAGATTTTGGTAATGGTTGCCATGTTGGAAGCAGGAGAGTAGGGACACAGATCTGCAAAGACATCTCAGGGGACTTCATATTTCATCTTGAATTAGTTTTATATCATAAATGTGAAGTTCTTGTGAGCTTGGACTTAATCTTTAATGCAGCAAATTACATAAACTCTTTAATAAGGGCCGAAGTTCTAAAGTGCCCTCTTAAATTTGTTTTCCTTTTCCACTGAAACAGCATACCAAATCTGAATCTGATTAAGTCTGCTGAATTTGTTATCAGTGCTAGGAACTACGTATGCCGTGCAAAAAATTAACTTCACCTAGAAACATATGTTTAGGTGGTTTTACTCCTAAAATATACTGATTAGAAAGACAGCAAATCCTGGAAGAAGCCAAACTTCATTTTTCCTCAAAAAGAACTGGGTTGTAAATGGCCTGGAAACAAGACTGAGATTTTGAGATGTGAAAACATACAATGACTTTATAGTAAGTTATGCTGTCAGTGAGGGATGCCCTGGTCAGTGTCTGCCAAGCACAGTGCCTGGCACTTAGCATATAACTAGCTTTATTCCTGTGCATCTATGTATCTACTTGTGTATCTAGCTATCTTTGTATCTATCTCAAAGTTTCTCACCACTGACATTTTGGATCAGAGATTTCTTCACTGTGTGTGTGTGTGTGTATGTGTGTATGTGTCCCAGAATTTCCCCCAGGTAAGAACCACTGATTACCTCTATCTCTACCTGTAATGTCAAATTCCTCATCTCGAGTGAAATAAGTCAAGCAGAGAGAGTCAATTATCATATGGTTTCACTTATTTGTGGAGCATAACAAATAGCATGGAGGACAAGGGGAGTTAGAGAGGAGAAGGGAGTTGGGGGAAATTGGAAGGGGAGGTGAACCATGAGAGACTATGGACTCTGAAAAACAATCTGAGGGGTTTGAAGGGGCAGGGGGGGGGAGGATGGGGGAACCAGGTGGTGGGTATAAAAAAAGGCACGGATTGCAAGGAGCACTGGGGGTGGGGGAAAAAAAAAGAAAAACTTTTATGCTAAAAAAAAAAAAAACAACAACTAGAAAAAAAACTAGGAAAAAAAAATTCCTAATCTCTAATCTTTAAACATCTACATACCTATAGAAGAAATATAAATGAACAGATTTTTTTGTAAAACCTCCAGGCTTCCACCTGGCATGATCAGTTGAGAAAGTGTGCAAGAGCAGTGGGATTACTGCATATGATAATATGCATAGTATATGTCTATTATAATCATAAACTATAATACTATGTAATAAATGTAAGAGCTTTGTTGGGATCCCTGTGCTCCCCTCCCCGGTGCCTTCTACCTGTTCCTTGTACGTGGCAGGTAGCAACAAACTGTTTCTGCGCATGCTGCTTTCAGATACGACTTAGAACACATAACTCAACTATTTCTGCTGAATCAAGTTAGTAAACTTAGAGCAAATCACAATAATCCAAAAACAAAGCTCATTTGAGATGTAAAAATTGGGCTTTTTGAAGGGAAAATGGGATTTTTTAATTTAAAAAGTTTTTCTTTAAATACCAAGAGATGAGCCCCAGCTAATTCTGACCAGAGAAGTTTTTTTAAAAAGGACACAAACAATGAATCATGGAACACTACAACAAAAACTAATGATGTACTGTATTGTGACTAATATAACATAATAAAAAAATTAAAATTAAAAAAAATTTTACTTAACAAAAAGAACCAAAGAGATTTGATTTTTTAAAAAATATTTTATTTATTTATTTGACAGAGATCACAAGCAGGCAGAGAGGCAGGCAGAGAGAAAGGAGGAAGCAGTCTCCCCGCTGAGCAGAGAGCCCGATATGGGGCTTGATCCCAGGACCCTGAGATCATGACCTGAGCCAAAGGCAGAGGCTTAACCCACTGAGCCACCCAGGCGCCCCAAGATTTGATTTTTGAAAGCAAGAGAGCTGTGTCCTACTTCCTATTTGGGAGATGAGGAAAAGGCAGCTTTGTGGGGTGCACTGTCCCATTAACCCAGTGGCTTGCACATAGTTGGGACTCAACCATTTACAATAAATCAGGGTACATATTTAAGAATACTTAACTGTTACCACTTCATATTAAACAGTCATAAACAAGACCGTAATTAGAACAACTTGGGCCACTTCCTTTGAACCAAAATCCCTAAGTCTGCTTTTTCACTATGAATCAGACTCCCCTGTACCACAGCTGAGTAGCACGTGGTCAACCAGGAAGTAGACAGATGACCTTCAGGATGCCATTAAAACTCTATGAGGCTCTCTGATTCCATCATCTGTAAAAAGGGAGGGATAATAATTCCTATCTCTTAGGTTTTCTCTGAGGATGAAATGAGATCAATAAGAGCAAGTATCCTAATATAAATGTTTAATCTTTTGCTTGATGCCCTTGGAGACTGGCTTCCACGGTCAACAGTTATGAATGCAGTAGCAAAATTAATTTCCCCCTGAGCTTGAATCAAGAATGTATATGTGAGATGCTGCTGCAAAGAGTCAAACATGATACAGATGTAGGTAAAGCAATGGCAGAGTATGCCCTACTCTCCTTACAGTCACCCTATCTCTCTTTAAACAGGAGCAGGATGCACTTGAAAATTACCTGATTCCCTTTTAACCCTGATCATTGTTGAAGGGACCCCAGGTCATCTAATCCCAGGAAGTGGACAGAGTGAAGACCAGCTTCAGCCTAAAGTCTGGACTGAAGTGTTTGCTCACCTGGCCTACTGGCCCTTGTCCAACTCCCTGAACATGGTAGACTTCACTATTCCATCCTGGGCTGGGTGACCTCCATTAACTTGACCCCTCATTCACTCCCTCCCTCATTCATTCACTCATTCTTCGCTGATGAACTTTATTTATTTATTTAGGATTTTATTTATTTTTTTTTGAGACAGAGAGTGCGCACACACACAAGCCGGTGGCGGGTGGGGGCTGGGGACAGAGGGAGAGGGAGAAGCAGACTCCCCGCTGAGCAGCAAGCCTGATGCAGGACTCTATCCCAGAACCCTGAGATCATGACCTGAGTCAAAAGCAGACATTTAACCCACTAAACCATCAGCCACCCAGGCGCCTCTCTGGTGAACTATATTTAAATTATAGTAAAACAATGACACAGAGTGAATGTATGTGTGAATCAGATATATATATATCTCTAACATATATATATCTATTACATATATATGGTTATATATCTGATATATATGTACATAGATGGTTATGTATATGCATGTATTCTGATTCACACACACCACATTAAATACAGATGTTATAGGACATAAGAAGAATCCAACTAATATGTTCCTGGAATTTAATGAAAAAAAAAATTACAAGGAAGAGGCTTATGCAAGACTTTGTTGAAGGACATATAATCTGGTCTTTGAGACATGGACAGAATTTGGACATAAGGAGAGAGTGGCTATATAGGTATTTGTTTTATAAAAATTTGTTGAGCTGAACATATGTGTTTAACTTCAAAACATTTTGGCAGATACTTTAATCATTGTGTTTCTAAAGTTCACACTCCATTCTCCACTCTTCTGACCATTCCAAAATATGGTATCTGAAATCTATATTTTAATTAGGCTAACAAAATAATTTTGTCAAACCACTGCTAACAATAATTGGGGTGTACTGATGAAATGGAAAACTAGGATTGGGATTCATCCATCTAAGTCATCTAAAACCCTGAAACTGAGACAATTTTCCCAAAGAAATAGAATCTATAGCTCTCTTTGCCTTCTTTGACTCAATATTTCCTCTTGTAACATATGGATAATATTACTTGTCTCCCCGAGGTGTGTGGCTATTATGGGAGTTACTAGAGCAATTTGTTCAAGTACTTTAATGAGTCCAGTGTATTTGAGATCAGTTCAGAACATCTTTCTTCCATGGGCAGGCTGACCAAGGGTTCAGAGACTAGTTAATCCATCACAGTATGAAGGGCCTTAGCAGATTCTACCCAATGGGTGGAGGGTGAACTACTCACTCACAGTCCCTTGGGGGAAAATGACAACTAGATTGGTGAGTGGCTTGGAGGTCCAGGGTTGGCTGTGGAAGGACAAAGGAGCAGTAGAGTGAGATACAGAAGAGAGAAAGTCCAGGTACCAAGTGAGAAAATGGTTCACTCACTGGTGATCTTGGAGGGCAAGAGATTAGGAATCAGAGGATCTAGGGGTTAAGCTTAAATATGGGGATTTGTATATTCTAGTTACATTTCAAAATCAACTTATAATAGGTGACACAGACAAAACAGAACTGTTAATATAAGAATAAAAAAACAAGAGCAAAATAACAAACCAAGGGCAGCAGTTGGATTAGAAAGCATGTCAGCAGAGTTATTACAACTGAGCACAATTATTAGCTCCAAGAGCCGCAGTAGCTAGGGCAGAAAAGGAAATAAGACAAATTATATAGTTCATGTGATACAAAGAAAGAGACAAACATATTACATTTTACCAGCATTAAGACATAGATATTTTATTCAGTGGATCTTGTGATAGGCAAAATAATGGTTCCCCCAAAGATGTTCATGTCCTAAACCCCAGACTTGTGAATGTTGCCTTACATAGCAAAAGGGACCTTGTAGACATTATCAAGTTAAGAGTCTTGAGATGGAGAGAATCTCCTAAACTATCCTGGTGGGCCCAATTAATCATGAAAGTCCTTATATGGAAAAGAAATAAGTAGGAGGGGCATGGTCAGATGGACATGTGATGATGGAAGCAGAAGTCCAGCGATGCCATTGCTAGAAGGGAACCATGGGGCAAAGAATGCAGGTGGCCTCTAAAAGCTGAAAAAGGCAAGGAAACAGATTTTCCCCTAGAACCTCCAGAAAGCACCACCCTTGCTGAAACCTTGATTTTAGCCTAGTGAGATCTATTTTTGGACTTCTGACCTCTGAAACTAGAAGATAGTAAGTTTATGTTTTTTCAAGCCACTAAATTTATGGTGATTTGTTACAACCACAATAGAAAAGAAGTGAAGATTTTTAAATAATGGACCAAGAGGAAAATTGCTGAAATGTAACTTTTAAGTCACTTCTTTTGGGAGCAAAAGTCATATTGCTGAGTTATATAACCGTCTGGTGAGGCTGACTAGATATAAGAATGAAGATTATTGAATTTGGAGTGATTTCTAAACCTGGTACTTCAGAATCCATTTGACGTGTTGGTGAACAACTGGGATTCCTAAGTCCTTCTCCAATCCTGCTAAACAGATTCTGTGGCTAGGACCTGGGAATCTATATTTTTAACAAGCATCTATATTTCTTATTGTTGTAAACAAATTACCACACAGCTCAAAACAACACCCATTTTATTATTCCACAGCTTCTGTGGGTAGGAAATTGGGGCATGCCTTAGATGGTACCTCTGTTTTAGGGTTTTATAAGGCTGTAGACAATTTGCCAGCTGGGGATGGGACTGCATCTGAAGGTCCAACAAGGGAACACTTATAAGCTCATGCAGGTTGTTAAGAAAATTCAGTTATTTCAGGGCTGTTTGACTGAAGTCCTAGGTTCTTTGCTGGCTGTTGGCTGGAGGATACCCTCAGTACCTTTCAGATGGGCATCTCCAACATGGCAGCTTACCTTATCAAAGCCAGCAAGAAAGAGAGCCCACAAGTAAGACAGGGGTTAAAATTTTAGTAATGTAATCATGGAAGTGACATCCCATTACCTTCTCCATATTGTTTTGGTTAAAAGCAAGTCCCAGGTCCCACCCACATTTAAGGGAGAAGATTACACCATGAGGAGAATACCAGAAAAAAAAGAGTCAGTGAGCAGGGTCCTTAGAATCTCTCCACCATGGAATCCCAGATGATTCCTGCATACAACCAAGTTGGGCAGCACTAACCTAGGAGAACAAATGATTAGAAGGAATTGACCATCACCGCTGGGCTTTTAACAGGAAGTAGATGTGAACATTTCAAGGCTGTGGGGTCTGGTGATATCTCAGCTGTGTCCTTTCCATAACAAATGTTATGGGTTAGCATGGTGTCTGGACCTTAAAAACAGTCCTTATCGTTACTCCCAGGCCCCTTTCTGCTGCCAGCTCAGTTGCTCACTGTCCCTGAGCTGACCTCAACATCCTAAGTTGGAGAGAGAGGGGTGAAGGAACAGAGGAGGAAAAACTGACATGTTAAGAACAGGTCCCTGAAATTCATGAGTTTTGATTATTTTTACTTTCTTGTCAAAAAACGTAAATTTTGCCCTGTCACAATATAAAGAGAATCCATTTCATAATTTACACAGCTGATCTCAAATACTATCCTATTTCAAGCTCCATCACATTTTCCTCAGATATTGAAATGATATCCTGGCAGAAACATTGGCATGTGCTTGCCAAGCCCTCCTGGGCACAAAATAAACAACATTTCCCAGCCCCTTGCAGTTAAGGGAGGCCAGGGAATAGAGTCGGCCTGTGGCAAGTAGCCTGCTTCTAAAGCCTTCGGCATGGTCCTTGAAATTCGCCCTTCAGTCACCTCTTGGCTAGATGTTGAGAGCAGAGCTAAGGTCCCGAAGGCTCTAGTGATGAGAGGGCTGTTAGACTGGGAGACCTCGGGTCTCTGGATTCCTCCTTTTCCACTGTCATTGACCAACCTCACTGGAATCAAATGGCAGTGAAAAATAAACAGTTGTGGGAAATCACTATTTATTAAAACAGCTGACATTAGTTACTCTGACTAGAACAGCTGTATTGTTTTCTTTGTGGGACAGACATCACATGCTGGTGCTGGGCATGGAGGAACATGTGATAGGTCATGAGGGTGGTGATGGGGACATAATCCCTTTGTGTTCTTCCCTTCTAAACTATCCATAAGCACGGATCATTCTAGACACCAATTCTCTATCTGTGGAAATTGAGGTCTTTTCTTAGTGAGTCTGTATGAAGGTCCCATTCTACCTAAAATGCTGATTTGAAAGGGGCTGATTGCCTGGAATTGCCACACTCCCACCCATGGGACTTGACATCATCACATGGCTAAGAGCCCCTGTTGTCAACCTGTGCCCCCATTCTCGGTTGTGGGGGCCTTGTAGGACATTTGACAGCATCCCTCTTCTCTACCCACTAGATGCCAATAGACTCTCCTCCAGTTGTGACAACCAGAGGAGTCCATTCATGGTCACATGTCTGGGTTGGAGGGGGCTCAGTTCCCCTGCTTGAGAATCACTGGTGTAGAAGAATGAGGGGCACCTTTGTGACGCCTTTAGCAGGGAGCTGTAAACTTTTAATTGGGTAGGACTCAGGATATTGACCTTCCCTTCCATCTTAGTTGGCTCCAAGCCTCTTCTTTACAAGGTATTCTGAAATTAACAAATGACCTAGTCCAATCTATCCACCCAGTTGATTTTTCATTTTCACTTTTAATTTTTAAAACTGACATACCATTGACATATAACATTATCTAAGTTGAAGGTGTACAATGTGTTGATTCGATACATTTATATATTACTATATGATTATCCCTGTAGCATTAGTTAACACCTCTATCATATCACATAATCATTGTTTCCTTTTTGTGGTGAGAACTAAGATCTAGTCTGATAGCAGCTTTGAAGTTTATACTGTAGTACTGAGGGCTATAATCACGACGCCATACATTAGATTTCCTGGACTTATTTACTTACTAGTTGCAAGTTTGTACCCCTAGACAGCATCTCCCCCATCCCCTATCCCAGCCCCTGGAAACCACCATTCTACTCCTTGTTTTCATGAGTTCAGCTTTTCAAAATTCCACATATAAGTGAGCTCATACAATATTTGTCTTTGTCTGGCTTATCTCACTTAGCATAATGCAATCTAGGTCCATCCATGTTGTTGAAAAAGGCAGGATTTCCTTCTTTCATGGCTGAATAATATTCCATTGTATAGTTACACCACATCTTTATTCATCTAGCTGTTGACAGACATGTGGTTGTTTCCTTATTGTGGCTATTGTGAATAATGCTGCTCTAAACATAGGGGTGAACAGGTCTCTTCAATATCTTATTTTCATTTCTTTTGGCTATACACCCAGAAATGGAATGGCTGGATCTATTTTTTTTAACATTTTATTTATTTATTTATTTGATAAAGAGAGAGAGAGATCACAAGTAGGCAGAGAGCTGAGCAGAGAGCCTGATGCGGGACTCAATCCCAGGACCCTGAGATCATGACCTGAGCCGAAGGCACAGGCTTAACCCACTGAGCCACCCAGGCACCCCCGGCTGGATCAATTTTTATGGTAGATCTATTTTTAATTTTTTGAGGAATCTATGTACTGTTTCCCATAGTGGTGGCTCCAATTTATATTCCTTTCCTTCCAGGTTAAACTCTGGCCATTTGGAAAGGACCACCCCCCATCAGAATACTAAAGTTTAAAGTTTAATCACTACTTAACTCTCCTGGGAATGTGGCAGAGGTACTTCAAAAAGACTGTGCTATTATATAGGCTATGTTATTAAATTATAAGCTAATTTAATTTAATTTCATTCAAGATTTCATGTATTTATTTGAGAGAGAGTGAGCACATGAGCAGGGACAGGGTGGGGGGCAGGGCAGAGGGAGAGGGAGAAGTAGACTCCCTGCTGAGCAGGGAGCTCAATTCAGGCTCCATCCCAGGACCCTCAGTTCATGTCCTGAGCCAAAGGCAGCTTCTTAACCTAACCGACTGAGGCACCCAGACGCCCCTAAAATTATAGGCTATTTTTAAATACCTTACATTGGAGGAGATATTAAACATGATGCATTTCACCATCTTGACATTGACAGTTATTAAAAAAACCCAAACTGATGAGTGTATGTGTTTACATGCATCTTCTTTCCTGACAGAATCTCCCAAGTAAACAGTCTCTTTTGCTTACGTTTAAGTGAGATTTTAAGAATATTTCATTAAGATCGCCGCACGATTTGTAGCAACCTTGACATTTTGTTTTCAGTGCTGTAGACATCAATTGTCTTTTTCTCAGGGAAACCAAAGCTTCCCCAAACACTTTACTGCTTTAGGGAAACAGCCATGAATGCTAAAGGTTAGTATTTCAGCCCAAAGGTAAACTGAAGAACCTTTCTTATCCTCAGAAGGAATTTGCTACCAAAAATGTATTTTCACTGATGTTCCCTGTGAGTTAAAACAAGCCCACAAAGTAAAAGCATTATGGAGTTAGTGGGCAGGTATGGTTTAAACAAAGCAACACAAATGATGTCTTACACAAAAAGAAAGTTTTCCAAGTCACTCTCAAGTGTCTCCTTATTGTGACTCAAGTTTCTTGGAGTTTGTGTCCAGATTTGCAAATGCTATTGTCCAAAAAGTCCTCTCAAAACCAGAACATAACATTCTAGGCTTATTCTCTCTTGGTAATTCTCTAATAAATGTATTTGGAACCAAGATATGTTATTTCAAGCCACAAGGTCCTTGGGGCGCCTGGGTGGCTCAGTTGGTTAAGAGTCTCCCTTCAACTCAGGTCATGATCTTGGAGTCCCTGGATGGAGTCCCGGGATGGAGTCCCAGGATGGAGCCCTGAGTCAGGCTCCCTGCTCAGCGGGGAGTCTGCTTCTACCTTTCCCTCTGCTCCTCCCCCTGCTTGTGCTCTCACTCGTGCTCTCTCTCTCACTTGCTCACTCTCTCAAATAAATAAAATCTTAAAAAAAAAAAAAAAGAAAGCTACAAGGTCCTCAACACAGTGTGAGAAATCTGGGTTGTCTTCCTTCTGCCTATTAAATCTTCTCTCTTAATAATGATGCAGTAATCCAATTTTAGCTTTCATTTTACTCAGCTCTCAACCAGGCAGTGTGGAATTCAGTTGGCTCACTTGCTTCCCAAGTCTTCGGGCTGAAAAAGTGTTACTGTCAAAGCAAATAACGTGATCTGAAGACTTATGAGGAATTAAAAGCATAAGAAAGAAAACAAAGTCCCACTCTGCCAATATGTCATCTCTCAGTTTTTATTATTAAAAGGGCAGAACATGATTTGCTTTCAATACAAAGTAGAACTTAGAAAAATCTTTTGTAAATAAGGAACGTTCTCAGCTGCTCTTCTGATGACTTTCACGGCTGTAGGAATAGCAGGGGATACTGCGCGGAGCGGGAACTGATCAAGGGTTAATGCAAAAGCTTCCTTCTGGTCACCCCGACTCGTCCGTGTTGACTCACAGCTGAAACCACACATAAAGCCAGCATTTATGCAGGCTTCTCCACACCAAATTCTTAGCTTTTATTGCTGGCCCAGATCATCTCCCTCAAGATATTTGAACCAGAAGAAATATTTTGCTTTAAATCAAGTGGCCCAGATCTCAGCTTAAAATCAGTGATATGCAAAGAGTGGGCAGCCCTTTGCTACATCTGCCTCCCAGCTGCCAGAAAAGTAAATACATAGAGCAAATTTTATATCAGGGAGGCGAGTGACATCGATCTCTTAGGAGACAAAAGGCAGACTAGAGAAAAGCTGCTGAAATCGAGCAGGAAATTCCCCCTTCTTACCATGCCCTAGACATCCTCACCCCCTTCCCAAGTTTTTAAAAGTCACCCTACGGTGCAGAAGTCTGAGCTCAGACTTCTCATGTTCTTGTTGTAGCTTCTGACCTTTCAGCTGACCCACTGATAACCCAGCATAAGAGAGATTAACTAACCATATGCTGAAAGGTTTGACCATCCCTTAGGGGGTATTGAACTACACGGAGAACTGTACGTCCTGGCAGGGGAAACACAGTCTAACCCAATTTTCTTACCACTACATGCATTTCATGGGCCTGGGAAAAATGGATCTTCTTACTTGTTTTACCAAACTCCATCAAAACATGACTAGGTGTCGCCCAAACAACTAATCAGACTCTGGATTTTATTGTGGCTCGAGGGGAAAGCAGAAAGATCACTGACATTTTCTTGGCTCTAAAGCTACATTAGGGGACCTCGCAACCCAAACATTCCTCAAGGGATACCAAATGTCACTATACTTGATGTGGAAAGGGGTATTAACTCAAGAACCCAGATATCCTGATTGTTTTGGAAAACTGATTGACACATTTGAGAGCCGTCATCCACACAGACATCGTGCTAGGCTTGTCCTCAGTACCTTCTTCGAGTTTCGCCAAAGGTATTTGGCTAATTCTCAAAGTCTCCCTTCTAATGCCAGGAAATTTGTATTCAAGAATTATACGTGTTATCATCAGCAGAGAGCTACTGCTCATCTGAAGGCATGGACTGCTGGGTAACCTCCCTTCCAAAGCTGGAGACCTCCAGCACCACGATGTCAAAGAGCCATAGTCTCTTTCTCAAAGCCTCTTGGTCAAGGTACCAAAATTTCCAGTCGTCTCTCCCAACCATATGTGGCACCGTCAGTTTCAATCACTTCTCTGCTTTTCCTCCCCACTGCCCCTACTTTGGTTCAGGCCATCATCTTTTCTTCTTTGCATTATCAAAACAACCTGATTTGTTTCGTTTCGTTTGCTTTTGGTAAAAGTAATTGAGATGTAATTTACATATCACAAAATTCACCCCTTTCATGTGTGCATTTCAATGATTTTTGGTAAGTTCATGGAGTTGTACAACCATCACTACAATCTAGTTTTAATACACTTCCATCACCCCAAAGAGACACCTCTCTACTATGTAGACTTAATCCTTGTTCACACCTCCAGCCCTTGACAACCACTAATCTTTCTGTCTCTATAGATTTACTTTTTCTGGATATTTCATATAAATGGAGTCATACAGTACGTAACCTTTTGTGATTGGCTCCTTTCACTCTGCATAATGTGCTCGAGGCTCCTCCATACAGTAGTATGAATCAGCACTTCATTCCTTTTCATGGCTGAATAATAGTCCACTGTATAGATAGACCATTTTGTTTCTCAATTTACCCACTGATGGACATTTATTGTTTATCACTTTACCCACAGATGGACACTAGAGCTGTTTTCACTTTTGAGTTACTGTGAATGATACTGCTGTGAACATTCATACACAAATCTGCCAATGGAGATAAGTCACATTTCTAGGACTGGAATTATTGGGTCGTACAGCAAATTGTTGCACAGCAGTCTCTTAACTGTTCTACTTATCTCACATCTTGACCCACTGCAACATCTTCTCGCTACCACAGCTAGAATCTTCTGAAAGCGCAAATCTAGAAATTGTTTGACTCCATTTCAACACCCCACAGAAACTTCCCATTGTTTTTAGATTAAAACTAAAGCCTTGCTACATTGTTTATGGAGCCTGGGTGATGTGTTCTCACTTTTGTAGCCTCTAATCCTGTTTCTCCACTTCATCTGGACCCTTCCCCTTCTCTATATGAACCAGACTAAATTTTAGCCTTCTGAACAGGCTTTGAACTCTCAAACCCTTAGCATGGGTTTTTCCCTCTACCTAGAACTCTCCTTACTTCTAGGGTGATGGTTAAGAAGGTAATAGTTAAGATCTCCCTTCCACAGCTGGAGATCTCTGTCTTCTGACACAGACCTCCAACACCAGGATCGCTAAGAGTCAGAGTCTGGAGTTAGATATCTGAATTCACCAATTAAAGGTATGTGACACTAGGTAAGTCATGTTCCTGTGTATCAAATTTCCCATGTTTAAACTGGGGAATAATAGATCTTGAGTCATAGGGTCCTTGGAGGGATTGAATGTGCTACAATGTGTGAAGCCCTCAGAACAGTCCTCACAGAAAGTCAGTGAAGGCCAATGAATTCATATTTTGGCTTGGATCTGGCTTCCTTTTTAGAAGCCTTCGCTGACCCCTTTATATATGCTTGCTCCTTTAAGTGTTTCCATTATACTCTGCTCTTCTTATTTCATAGTATCATTGCCATCATTTCATCATTTGCTTTTCTGTCTTCCCTTGGCAGTCTCTGAGTTTTGTAATGCAAACTCAGCCACTTCTATCTCTTTGACCACATGCATCTCACAGAGCATTGCTCACAGTAAGTGCTCCTTACAATAGTCGCTGAATTGAAAAGCTGCTCTATGTTCTTTATGTTCCATCCATTCTTCTCTTGCTTTGTGTCTCTCCCAGAGAGACGTCCCTGGACTGTATCATCCAGACTACTGACCAGCTGCAATTTGGATGGGGTTGGCCAAGAGGAGGACCGCACAAGAGATAGATGGGTGGGTAGAAGATGAAGTCATGGTAATTTCCCTTCCCACTTTCTCCCTGCTGTGGTTCTGCCAGTGGTTGTATTCTGCTATGGGAACAGATCCTGTCAGGACATCCCACTGCCATAGCTCTAGTTCTCTCTAGTACCAGAAAGAACATTCCTTTTCCTTGCTCCTTCAGACCTAGGAGTGGTACCAGCAGCTTCCCACTATTGCTGATCCTTTGGTGCCTACTATCTCCTCATCAGTCCTTCAACCCTGTCCAATCCTCTGTAAAAAGTTCATTAACGACAATGTAAACTCACTTCAGTGTGCCATCTGCTTCCAATTGGGAACCTAACTGGTACAGTGACTGAGCATAGCCATTATTGCACAATCCGCATTCCTTCTGGGTGGCTTGGGTGGCAGAGGAGAGGCAGGGGACTCTTTACTGTGTTTTGTTGGAGAGGTGGCGGTGGGGAGGAATATGATTTCACTATTGAAATAGCTTGCAATGTTTACAGTTCTTATTTTTATATGTATACATGTCACTTACCATATGCTAGGATATGTTATTGCCAATGGTTTCCATATGGATTGTTTTTAAAGCATTTCACTGGTGGATCTTGCTTTCCAGGGCACTGTGTAGTGAAGACTGGGTAGCAGCACTTAACCTGATTAATGGAAAATCACAGTCCACCCAGAGTGCTAAGACTCTTCAAGTATCATGATTCTTTCCAGTTCCAGCTAATGGTACATTTCTCAAACTATTCTTCCTTGTTCTATTTGAGAAACAATACCGGATATGTGATCCCATAAGTTTCATTAGAGGAATGGGTTGTAGACAGCCAAGTGTCAGACTCAGGGAAGATCTATAGGTCCAAAGGCTACCTTCCAGACACCTGTGTCTCTTGTATTGATCTGTCAACATTTCTTGAGCACATGCTCCTTACGGATTTGCTCAATTCCCATGAAATAGAAGGCTTGGACTGAACATTCAGATAGTTTACGATAGAACATGGCTTTGTGTCAACTAGGTGTCTTTTTACATATGAAACTTAAGAGTTATAAATAATGATCCACAAAAACTTGGCCTTATTATCTAATTTGCATGACTTAAAATGCTTCTCTAATATGACAAAAGCTCAGATTTCAAGAACTCTATTTTGTTGAAGTCATCAAAATTTGTCCTAGGCTGAATGTGAGAGGCTACACAGAGGAACTGATGAATTTTTAAAAGTACATATTTGAAAAAGATAGCTGTATTAGTCTCCTGCTGCTGTTGCCACAAATCACCACAAGCTTAGTGGCTCAAAACAAAACCAGTTTATTATTTTATAGTTCTGGAGGTCAGAAGTCCAAAATGAGGGGCGCCTGGGTGGCTCAGTGGGCTAAAGCCTCTGCCTTCAGCTCAGTCATGGTCCCAGGGTCCTGGGATCGAGCCCCGAGTCAGGCTCTCTGCTCGGCAGGGAGCCTGCCCCCCCCCCCGCCTGCCTCTCTGCCTACTTGTGATCTCTGTCTGTCAAACAAATAAATAAAATCTTAAAAAAAAAAAGGAGTCCAAAATGAGTCTCCCTGAACTAAAACCAAGGTATCAGCCAGGCTATGTTCATTCTGGAGGCTCTGGGGGGATTCTGTTTCCTTGTCTCTTCCAGCTTCTAGAAACCGCCCTCATTCCTTGGCTCATGGCCCTTTTTCCACCTTCAAAGCCAGCAAGGGCCAGCCTAGTCTTTCTCACATCACATGGCTGTGACACTGCTTCCATCCTTACATCTCTGCCCCTCCTGCCTCCCTCTTTCACTTATAGGATGCTTCTGATTACATTGAACCTACATGGATTATCCAAGATCATCTCCCCATCTCAAGATCCTTAGCTAAGTCACATCAGCAAAGTCCCTTTTGCCATGTAAGGTAACATATTCATAGGCTCCAGAGATTAGAATGTGGACATCTTTGGAGGCCATTATTCTGCCTGCACAACATCTACTAAATCCTTATTTCAAGTTTTGTAACTCTTTGTCTTTGGTGTTGTAAATAATGTAAAATGGTGGAAATAAAAACTATTCTATGAGCGATTTTAGTTTTTCCTAAGATTGTTAAAAATAAAAAAAAAACAAAAAACCAAAACCCTAGGTACATTCTGTTGCTTTGGGGTCTACATATTAAGTGAGAATAAAAATAACCACTTTAAAGTGTTTAAATTGTTGAATTTTAAGTTATGAATACTGGTAAAATTACTGATGTAGAGAAAGTGCTCAAAATCGTCTCCTATTCATTGCATACCATTTTTATACATATCATTTTCCCTGAGTTAGGAAACAAATATTTCAGTTGTTATAATTATAACTGTTTTGGTTTCAGATGTCATTTTGTGATTTGGAAAAGCTCCACGAAATAATTTCATAGTTTGTATCCTCTCATCTTCAAAATTAATACAGAGGAAACACATTTTTTGAGCCTACATATAATTTTTACTTGAGTACTTTCTGGGTTTGGCATTCTACAACATAGGAACTAGAAACATTTTTTGGTTTCTGTGGTAAAAGCTAGGAATTCTTCCCCTCATTCACAAGCCAACCATCATATGTGATTATCCATTTCAGCAACTGAGAAGGTAAGTAGGAAGATTTGAAGATGGTCAGGTTGTTCTTCTTGGCACTGTAAAGGTACCATAATCATGTCATCGTATTGAGGAGAATGAATTAAATGGTTACTCAACCAAATTATATTAATATTATGATTATATCAATCAAAAGCTTAACAGATTGCCAGGTCAAGGGACAAGGGTGGTGTAAACACACAGGGCATCTGCTTTTGTGGTGTTTAGATTCTAAGGGAGGATAAGAGGGAAATAATACACTGATAGATAAATGAGCCAATACACAAACAATATAGTTTCAAGAGGGGTAAAAGCTCTGGTGATAGTGATGGGCTGGGCTCTGTTTGTGTCAGAAGGGATGCTACTCTACGGAAAGATGTCTCTGGAGAGGGGATGTTTGAGCTGTCATTGGATGATAAAGAGCTCATGCTGTAGGTTCTCAAGAGCCCAAATGACCGTGGCCCCTCTCTTCAGCTTCAAAGTGGGGTATGGGTACTACTGAGGGTGGGCAAGATAGTCAATAGGAGTACAGGAAGAAAGGATTAGAACCTCTATTTGCATTTATTTTTAATCTAGAAAATAAATTATTTTGCCAATATTTAAATATTTTACACTGGCACCCTACCCATGGATCCTACAACCTATAGTCACGTGGAGTATTACAATGCACTACCTTTTGTAAGAACCTAGCTAAGTGAATTTAAGGATTATATTATCTAAGTTTAACTAGAATAAACCTCAAATAATGGACCAATGGCTTCAAAATTTGTCTGTAAGGAAACAACAGGTTGAGGTAATACTATCCTTGCAATCTCAAGTCCCTTAACTTAAGATTGAGAAAAAGTCAGAAGCAACCCTTTTCCTCTGCCAACTAGGCCATCATCAGCCACTTTACAACTCTATTCATAGCCGAAGAGAACTCAGCCACAAATATTTAATATTATCAAGAAATCCATTTAAACATGAATTGACAACCACTTCCATTATAGATAAACCTTACCTAGCCTTTCCATAGGATGAAGCCATATGTGCCTCCCCACAGGCTGAAGACATCAGAGTGAACAATATATTTTTAAAAATAATGTATTTATTTATTTGACACAGAGAGAGAGAGAGCGAGAGAGAGAGCGAGTACAAGTTGGGGGGCATCAGGTAAAGGGAGAAGCAGGCTCTCGCTGTGCAAGGAGCCCAATGCGGGGCTCGATCCCAGGACTCTGCGATCATGACCTGAGCCAAAGGCAGAAGGTTGTTCACCCACTGAGCCACCCTGGCGCCTCATGAACAACACATTTACTTACTTTATTGTTATTCCATTAGGTATATTTTATAATATACAAAAAGGATAGTTCCTGAGTCATATATATAATTTATAAGTTGACGTACCTATATTTAGGATCCATGTGCATTTATTTTTACTTCTAGGCTTGCATAATCAAACGTGCTTTGTGATCACTGTTCTAAACTATTCAATAGTTTATGGCCCTTGTCAGCTCTGAACTCTGAAATAGATTTTCAAGATGGTGTGAAGTTTTGAGTATAATTAAGGTGCCAAGAATCACATAATCCAGCAGAATCTGGGCGGAGTGGCAATTCTCTAGTGCATTGGAAGGAACATTCCAGTTCCAGCCAGAAGCAGCAGGGAATCTGAGCTGATACCTGAAGCAGCACCACAATTTGGGCCTTAGGTTCATACAGGATATTGGCCAAGTTCCTCTGCAAATCCATTCCTCCAAAACAGAGTTTCATGAGGCTATGCAGGGTCTGACCAGTGACAAGTTTTATGTGAGTGAGCACGTGTATGTGCATGTGTGCGTGTGCACTAACGTGACACCAAACAAGATTTCCTTCGGTCCCTTGTGATTTCAACAAACACTTTGAGAGGCTTTGATGCGTGCCTTATTTTCACGCTGGATAAATATTTCATAGAAGAGACTGTTACTTGCTTTAGTCAATGGCAAGAAAATCCCAAATACAACTATGGGCACATTTCAACCTAAAAGACCTAATGTAATTTTTTTAAAGGTCTACCTTAGATGGTCAGATTGCTTTTTTTTATTTATTTAGTTTTTTAAAATCAGCTACTTAACATAGAGCATGTTATTAGTTTCAGAAGTAGAGTTTAGTGCACTCGGCATCAGGGAGGTACAAATCACAACCACAAACAGTTAAATATATTTCTAAAGTGACTGTGTGGCATTGATCAAATAATTTGCCATTTTGTTTGTCCTTAAGCACAGGCATTAAATGCATCAAGCTTTCAGATGCTTGAACATAATCAGCCGCCTGTGGGAAAAAGCAACGGGCAATCTGTAAGGATTTGTTGGTGATTAGCTGGGGGGACGTTTCAACCAACACGGCAGAATGCATTCCCGGGAGAAAGAGGACAGTAGAAATTCAAAGGTGCTCCAGGCTGTCCATGTCCTATATTCCGCATTTATCACAGTAATAACTGTCCGGTCATCAGATTGTTCTCTCGCTCCCTTCTGCTCCCTTTGTCCCCCTCTCCAGCAAGGCACACACACCCACTTCTCGGAACAGAGACACTCATCCCAGAAGCAGGAGCAGGGTAGAGTGACCTAAGGCTCAGCCAACAATCAGTATTTTAAGAGATTCTTCACTCTCATTTTTATCTCTATCTGCGCCTTCTCAGGCTTTGAAGTATAATATTACGTGAAGAACATTAATAAAAGCATTTTGTATATGTAAATAGATGCGTGCACGCACGCACGAGTTGGGAGATGAGGGAACGGGCTGTCACAGAAAACTCTTTCCCTTTGTGTGGAAAAGAAGATAGGGTCAAAGCTTCTTGAATTTCTAAACAAATACTACTTGAGGGCCCTGTGTCAGGCACATGAGACTTAGGAAAGAGGCTACGGATCCACAAGGACTCTGCGTTTGGGCTTGATTATTTGTTCCTTGGGAAATCTCTTCCACCCCTTTCTCATTTTTACCAAATCCATCCTGAAGGTAGATTCTGGATTTAAGGTTCAGGGAATCTGCAAGCTCCAAATGTATTTTAATTAAAGCATTTTCAGTTCTAAGCCATTTGGGAGTCGGTGACAAACCAGCCCCTGAGAGGGGTGGCCAGTTTAGAGCGGGACCCTGCCCATCTGGTCAGCTTTGAGAAAGAATGGGTTGGGGAGAGAGCCTCCCAATCGCTTTGGCAGACACTTTCTCCTCCCCAGAGACCTGACTTAGTCACTTCAATCTTTAAATACTGAGGTCCTGGTGGATTTCCTCTGCAGAGGACAATGTCCCAGGGGGCCTTGAAATCCTGATGGCCTAAAGCAAAAGCTCAGAAACCCAGGCACCACGCCCCACTTCCCCGAGTCATCACAATAAACATGTACCACAACAGGATGGTTTAATTCACTGGGTGTTATATACAAACAATGAATCATGAAACAGCACATCAAAAACTAATGATGTACTGTATGGTGTCTAACATAACATAATAAAAATTAAAGAAAATTCATTTTCCATGTGGAAGATTTTATTAAGTTTCAAGTAGACTGGGTACTCAGTTCTTTCCTGCAGCTGCAGTTTATGACGAGGGTAACCCAAAACACATGACCACACGATAAAACAACGTAATGTAGTGCTTCAAGAATTCTGAGTGGATGGAAGGTTGAAAAAGCAATCCTTTGTGTAAATAAGACCTAACTTCCCATAATGGCCAATGCTTGTAGATTTTAAAATGCAAAGAAACATGTACTTTTCCCAGAATGTCCTTCTCAGCATAATAAACATGACTCCAAACTCAAATACGGTCAGGTGAAGAGCTTGGATGTCAATCATCCTCCAACACCATCTATTTGGAAGCAAATAGAAATCTGGAAATCTCTGGAGGGGCATTTTTCTTCTTTATGAAAGTAAATTAAAAAAAGATTCCAGCATTTCTCTTCTTCTTGATCTTGGGGTCAGGTTACCATCCAACTTCCTTCCTTCTGCTGTTGGCCCAAGTGGAAGCAACTTCTTAGATGACTTTCGCAAGTTCCTCCTTCCTTGTAGCCGGTGGCCTCTTCTCTGATCGGTCTAGATAGCTGCTCCCTTCACCACCACCACCAGTGATCTGCTCCAGCAGTTAGGAAATCTTGCAGAATGTTTTTCCTTGCTCACAAGAATAACCCTCTCATAATGCATGAAATATTGAGAGATGGAAGGGGCATTTGAGGAAATATTTTGGATGATATTCAGGATTGAACTAAGCATGAAATGGTGTGATTTACTGAAAAGAGGATATGCCTTTTACTTCGAAGCCTTGATCACCTGTCATTCACCAGCTGGTTGATTTTAGCCATTCTGACAGGTGTGAGGTGAGACCTCATTGTAATTTTGATTTGCATTTCCCTGATGATCAGTGACATTGAGCATCTTTACATATGTCTGGTGGCCAGCCGGATGTCTTCTTTGGAAAAATGTCTATTTGTGTCTTTTGCCCATTTTTTATATTAGATTATTCATTTTGGGGGTGTTGAGTTTGATGAGTTCTTTATATATTTTGGATACTAACCCTTTATCAGATATGTCATCTGCAAATATCTTCTCCCATTCTGTAGACTGCCTTTTAGTTTTGTTGATTATTTCCTTTGCTGTGCAGACATATTTTATTTTGATGAAGTCCCAATAGTTTATTTTTGGTTTTGTTTCCCTTGCTTCAGCAGACATGTCTAGAACGAAGTTGCTATGGCCAATATAAAAAAGGTTACTGCCTGTGTTCTTCTCTGGGATTTACATGGTTTTAGGTCTCACATTTAGGTCTTTAATCCATTTTGAATTTATTTTGTGCTTGGTTTAAGAAAGTGATCCAGTGCGCCTGGGGGGCGCAGTGGGTTAAGCCTCTGCCTTCGGCTCAGGTCATGATCCCAGGGTCCTGGGATTGAGTCCCGCATCGGGCTCTCTGCTCAGCAGGGGGCCTGCTTCCCTCTCTTTCTCTGTCTGCCTCTCTGCCTACTTGTGATCTCTCTCTCTCTCTCTCTGTCAAATAAATAAATAAATAAAAATCTTTAAAAAAAAAAAAAGTGGTCCAGTTTCATTCTTTTGCATATTGTTGTCCAGTTTCCCCAGCACCATTTGCTGAAAAGACATTCTTTTTTCCCATTGGATATTCTTTCTTGCTTTGTTGAAGATCTATAGTTGTGGGTCCATTTCTTGGTTTAGTATTCTGCTCTATTGATCTAGGTCTCTATTTTTTGTGTGTGCCAGTACCATATTGATTTGATTACAACAACTTTGTAGTATAACTTGAAGTCTGGAATTGTGATGCCTCTAGGTTTGTTTTTCTTTTTCAAGGTAGTTTTGGCTATTCAGGGTCTTTTGTGGTTTCACACAAATTTTAGGATTGTTTGTTCTAGCTATGTGAAAAATGCTGTTGGTATTTTGATAGGGACTGCATTAAACATGTAGGTTACTTTGGGTAATATAGACATCTTAAGAATATTCGTTCTTGGGGCGCCTTGGTGGCTCAGTTAGATAAGTGTCTGCCTTGGCCTCAGGTCATGATCCCAGGGTCCTGGGATTGATCCCTGCATTGGGCTCCCTGCTCAGTGGGGAGGCTGCTTCTCCCTCTCCTTCTGCTGCTCCCCCTGTTTGTGCTCACTCACTCTCTCTGTCAAATAAAGTAATAAAATCTTAAAAAAATAATATTTGTTCTTTCAATCCATGAGCTTGAATGTCTTCCCATTTATTTGTGTCACCTTCACTTTCTTTAATCAGTGTTTTATAGCTTTCAGAGTACAGGTCTTTCCCTCTTTAGTTAGGTTTATTCTTAGGTATATCTTGTTGTTTTTGGTGCAATTGTAAATGAGACTGAGTCCTTAATTTCTCTTTCTGCTGATTCATTATTGGTGTATAGAAATGCAACAGACTCCTCTACATTGATTTTATATCCTGTGACTTTGCTGAATTTACTTATCAGTTCTAGCAGTTTTTGATGGAGTCTTCTGGGTTTTCTATGTAGAGTATCATGTCACCTGCAGATACTGAAATTTGTATTTCCTCCTTTCTGATCTGGATGCTTTTTATTTCTTTTTGTTGTCTGATTGCTGCGGCTAGGACTTTCAGTACTATGTTAAATAACAGTGGTGAAAGTGGACATTTCTGTTGTCTTCTTCCTGATTGGAGAGGAAAAGCTCTCAGTTTTTCCCCATTTAGGATGATATTAGCTTTGGGTTTTTCATAAAAGCTCTCAGTTTTTCCCCATTTAGGATGATACTAGCTGTGGGTTTTTCATATATGACCCTTATTATGTTGAGGTATGTTCCCTTTAAACCTACTTTGTTGAAAGTTTTTATCATGAATGGATTTTATATTTTGTCAATGCTTTTTCTGCATCTACTGACACAATCATATGGTTCTTATCTTTTATTAATATGGTGTATCAATCACATTGATTGATTTACAAATATTGAACCACCCTTCAACTCAGGAATAAATCCCACTTGATCTTGGTGAATGATTTTTTTTAATGTATTGTTGGATTCGGTTTTCTAGTATTTTATTGAAAATTTTTGCATCCATGTTCATCAGGGATATTAGCGTCTAGCTCTCTTTTTTTAGTGGAGTCTTTATCTGGTTTTGGTATCAGGGTAATGCTGGTCTCATAGGGCGAATGTGGAAGTTTTCCTTCTTTTTCCATTTTTTGGAATAGTTTGAGAAGAATAGGTACTAACTCTTCTTTAAGTGTTTCGTAGAATTTGCCTGTGAAGCCATCTGGCCCTGGACTTTTCTTTTTTGGGAGTTTTTTGATTACTGATCCAATTCCTTTGCTGGTTATCAGTCTATTCGTTTTCTATTTCTTCTTGTTTCAGTTCTGGTAGTTTATATATTTCTAGGAATTTATTCATTTCTTTCGGTCTGTCCAATTGGTTGGCATATAGTCTTTCATAGTATTGTCTTATAATTGTATTTCTGTGGTGTTGGCTCTTATTTCTCCTCTCTCTTCATGATTTTATTTATTTGGGTCTTTTCTCTTTACTTTTTGATAATTCTGGCTAGAAGTTTATCAATTTTGTTTATTTTCTCAAAGAACCAGCTCCTGGTTTCATTCATCTGTTCTACTGTTTTGTTTTGTTTTAGTTTCTATATCATTTATTTCTGCATTATAATCTTTATTATTTCCTTCCTTCTGCTGGCTTTAGGCTTTGTTTGTTGTTCTTTTTCTAGCTCCTTTAGGTATAAGGTTAGGTTGTTTCTTTGAGATTTTTCTTGCTTTTTGAGGTAGGCCTGTATTGCTATATACTTTCCTATTGGAACAACTTTGATGCATCCCAAAGGTTTTGGACTGTTGCATTTTCACTTTTATTTGTTTCCATGTATTTTTTTAATTTCTTTTTTGATTTCCTGGTTGACCTATTCCTTGTTCAGTAGCATGCTGTTTAACTTCCATTTGCTTGTGGTCTTTCCAAATTTTTTCCTGTGCTTGACTTCTAGTTTCACAGTGTTGTAGTCAGAAAAGGTGCATGGTATGATTTCAATCTTTTCTATTTGTTGAGGCCTTTTTTGTGACTTAATATGTGATGTATTTGGGAGAATGTTCCATGTGCACTTGAAAAGAATGCGTGTTCTGCTGTTTCTGGACGGAATGTTCTGAATATATTTGTTAAGTCCATCCGTTTCAGTGTATCATTCAAAGCCATTGCTTCCTTGTTGATTTTCTGTTTAGATGATCTGTCCATAGATATAAGAGGGGGTTGTGTTATTATTAATTAGTTCCTTAAGTTTTGTCATTAATTGTTTTTTATATTTGGGTGCTCCCATGTTTAGTGTTTAAATATTCACAATTGTTATATTTTCCTGTTGGATTATCCCCTTTTATGATTATAGAATGCCCTTCTTTGTCTCTTTTTATAATCTTTGTTTTAAAGTCTAGTTTGTCTGATAAAGGTATTGCTACTACAGCTTTCTTTTGACACCCATTTGCATAATAAATATTTCTCCACCCTCTCATTTTAAATATGCAGGTGTCTTTAGGTCTCCATTGAGTCTCCTGTAGGCAACATATAGACGGATCTTGTTTTTTAATCCATTCTGATACCTTATGTCTTTTGATTGGAGCATTTAGCTTGTTTAGACTCAATGTAATTATTGATAGATATGTATTCATTGCCATTTTATTATTTGTTTTGTTGTTGTTTCTGGAGGTTTTCTCTGATCCTTTCTTGTCTTTGTCATTTTTGGTCTCTCCTCTGCGCTCAAAGAGTCCTCTTTTTTTTTTTTTTTAAAGATTTTATTTTTTCATTTGACAGAGATCACAAGTAGGCAGAGAGGCAGGCAGAAAGAGAGAGGAGGAAGCAGGCTCCCCGCTGAGCAGAGAGCCCGATGCGGGGCTCGATCCCAGGACACTGGGATCATGACCTGAGCCGAAGGCAGAGGCTTTAACCCACTGAGCCACCCAGGCACCCCAAAGAGTCCTCTTTAATATTTCTTTCAGGGCTGGTTTTGTGGTCATGAACTCTTTTATGGTTTTTGTCTGTCTAGGAAACTCTATGTCTCCTCTATTTGGAATGATAGCCTTGCTGGGTAGAGTATTCTTGGCTGCAGATTTTTCCCATTCAGCACTTTGAATATATCATGACACCCCCTTCTGTTTTGCCAAGTTTCTGTTGAGAAATCTTTAGCTAGCGTTATGGATTTTCTCTTGTAAGTTAAGGACTTTTTTTTGTCTTGCTGTTTTTAAGTTTTTTCTTTATTGCTGTATTTTGCAAATGTAATTACAATATGCCTTGGTGTTGGTCTACTTTTGTTGATTTTGATGGGAGTCTCTATGCCTCTTGGATCTAGATGTCTGTTTCCTTCCCCAGATTAGGGAAGTGTCCTGCTATTATTTCTGGAAATACATTTTCTGATCGCTTTTCTCTCTCCTCTTCTGGGACTCCTACAAAACAAATGTTACTACATTTGATAGTCACTGAGTTCCATAAGTCTATTCTCCTGTTACATAATTCTTTGTATCTTTTGTTCAGTTTCAATATTTTCCATTATTTTGTCTTCTAGGTCACTATATCATGCTTCTGCTTCTCCCGACCTCCTGTTCATTGCATCAAGCCTGTTTCCAATCTTGTTTATTGCATTTTTCATCTCTGATTCTTTTTTAACTCATTTATCTCTGTTAAGGGTCTCACTAATGTCTTCCATTCTTTTCTCAAGACCAGTGAGTATCCTTATAATTGCTGCTTTTTCTAGTAGGCATGTTATTTGTATCGGTTTCACTTAGATCTCTGGCCATGGCCTCATCTTGTTCTTTCATTTGGGATACATTCCTCCATCTTCGCATTTTGTCTAAGTCTCTGCCTTCTTCTCTGTGTTAGAAAAGCCAGTTATTACTCCTGCTTCTGAAAGTAATGGCCTTAAGGAGAAGAGGTCATGTAGTGCCCAGAGCCTGGAACATCAGGGAGTGTCTCTGGTGTGTGCTGTGTGTGCTCTGCTATTGTGTTTTGGCTGCCTATCCTTCAGGCCAGTCATCTGCACAGGCTCTCCTTGTTTGCTGTGGGTAGTGTTTTATCCCTGGCCTGAATGTGGCAAATTTTAAGTTGGTGTGTTCTGGTCTGCTTGTGAAATGAGACCTGACACCAACTCCACCATAACTGAGGCCCTGAAAGACTCTCTGGTTTGGAGACATGGTGTGGGCAGGGGTTTGTGCTGGTCCTCTGGGGGGAGGGGCCCACCACACTGGGACTTAGGCAAGCTTGATTGAGAAGGGCAGTCCTGTCAGGGCAGGGGCTGTGGCTTGCTGTAAGCAAGTTAGGCAGCCAGCTTCGGTGCTGGGCTGCTTCCCACAGGTGGCTCTGTGTTTATGCTGATGGGGATGGGGGATGGAAATGCTGCCAGCCAGCTTCTTTGTTTCCAGAGAGGGAGCTCTGGGAATTCTGCCTCTCAGGGAGGTGCTCTGAGGAAAGCAAATAATCCTCCCCCCGCGCCCCCATGTGCCTCAGGCACTCTTCAGATCACTGTTTCCACAGTCTGCTCCTGGGTTTTCTGCCTGCCTTCTCTCCAGGAACAGTGCATTGCCCTCCAGGCTCTCTCCCAACTAAGCCTGCTGACCTTTAAAGCACCAGGCTTTAAGCCCTGCTGGTTGCAAGAACTCATTTTCCAAGCCAATAGCTATGGGGATGTGTCCTCCTTGTGCATTCCCCTGTGTGCTCCTTTTTCTCTGCCACTATGGCTCCCTCCCCTCCACAGGACCCAAGATCTGTTTCTCCTCTAAATCACATCTCTGCATTTCTTACCTTCTTTGATATGGCCCCTTCTCTCCCTTTAGTTGTGGAATTTGTTCTTTCAGTCTTTGGGTGAATTTTGCGGGTATTTAGGATGATTCGATAGTTATCCAGTTGTGTTTGTAGGACAAGATAAGCCTAGAGTCCTCCTACTCTGCCACCATCCTCTCCTCTCTTTCTTCTTCAAGACCAAATTTACCTTAGATCCTGGAGGATGTCTCCAAGGTGGAGAGACCACGTGGGCCGTCAATCCATCAGATCCCAGCTCACTATTCTTGCCTGCCTTTGCTTTCATTCTGGTGGAACAGATTTCTGTTCATGCATATCTGGGTCTCCTCTCCCTTAGAACTATGGGAGGATATTCACTTAACAAACCTTCTTGACATTGGAGAGTCACGTAACTAGTAATGGCCAATAGGCTGTTGGCAGAAGTAACCTATGTCATTTTCCAGCTGGGGAATTTCATTGCCATTGTGAGACCCTGCAGCACTCTCTTTCCATTGCTGTCATGACAGGTGATGTTCCATATGTTGGTATCTCTATTAGCCTGGACTCCAGAGGTAGAATGACATAGAGAAGCAACTCTTACAGACATCTGCTCTTTATGAAGTGTGATAAAAAAAAATAAACCTTATTGTGTTAGATGACTAGGATTTGGGGGTTGTTTGTTAACGCAGCATAATCTGTGCTATCCCAACTAGCATCTTACTTCATTTCATGATTTTAAGCTTGACCTACCTATAGTCCTCTGGGTTGGCCATCTGCACGACTTTATCCACATATGTCACATTCATCAGCATCCTCATGCTTATTTGAGACAATAAAAGGAGGCAAGGGGCTCATAATTCTTTTCTTTTCCTCTGAGCCTCCCACTAACATATGAAGCTATGACACAAACCATGACAAACCATAGTGAGTTCTATATTTAACTCACATTCTCTCTTTCTCTCTGAGAGATAGATTTGACATGGAACTCAACTATCAAAAAATTAACTGATGAGAATATACACAATACTCAGAGTTCCAATGTCTCTTTATAACTGAAGCAAACCACCATCATCTTAGGTTTCCTCTTGCTGCTCTGTAAAGCAAGGACAAGAATGATATTTCCCAAGGTGGTTATGAGAATGAGTGTGTGTGGGTGTGTGGGGGAGTGTTAGGGGAAATGTGGTATATTTTGCATAAAGTGAGCTATAATCGAAAAAGGCACTCTATTCCAAGGGAGCAGTCAGGAGAACTACAGACCTCCAGATCATGCTGGAATCTGTTTTCTATTTTCCCACGTTTATTACATGCTCAACTCTTTGGGCCCCCCTTCCCCATTGAGATATTTGGCCCTAGCAAAACATGGAATTGCTACACTTATTTACTGATTTAAGAATAGTAGCCAATCCAATAATAATAAGATCATTCTTATATTAGCCTGAGGGGTCATACAAATTGTGTTTCTGCAAATTCTAAATGTTTTAATTTTTAACTTTTCCTTATTTTGTTTATAAAAAAACTAGTCACTTTTCATTAAAACATTCATATATTTACACAATGATCAGACAATAATTCAGTCTTATAAAAGGATATGCAGGGAAAACCACATTTCATTTTTACCCCCCTTCTCCTGTATCCAGGTTGCAGTCCTCCCCAGAAGCAACTCTTGCTATTATGTAGTCTATGCATACACAAATATAATACATAGTGTATACAATTACAAAATCTGCTCCTGCCCCATATTTACCAACATAACTGGGAGCAGAGTGCACACTGCTCTTAACATTCTCTAGGCCATTATTTCTCTTCAGTCCTCATGGACTTACCCATTTTTTCCCTAATAGTTAAATATCTCATCACACTTTGGGACTTGACTTGATGGCACACTTGGCCAAATGCTGGAGGCATGGAGGAGGGTCTAGTTCAAAATCCTAAGATGCAGTAGAATATCCATTCTGGTAGTGCAGGCTATGCTGCATTAACAGACAATCCCCAGATGATGGACATTTATGTTGTTTTCAGTCTAAGTCTACTGCAATGTCGTGAAGATCTTGTTTTACCTTTGCATACATGTGCAAGGATATCTAAAGAAAATAGTCAAGTGATAAAGTTGCAGACATAAAACATATGTACATTTAAAAAATTTTTTAATAAACTTTATTCATATACAATCAAAAGTATGAAATTTATACACAAATTTAAAGTGTGAAGTGTGTGTGCCTGTGTTACCACCAACACAATTAAAAAACAGAATCTTCCTGTTTCAATAATCTTTATTATTATTGAGGAAAGGTGAGGCCAAGATCAGGAGGAAAGGGTGGCTTATTACACTCACAGTTCCCAAGAGAGGGAATACATGTCATGCCATGGGGGAGCCACAGGGGGAATCACCAAGGGTGAGGTAGCAAAATCAGTGAACAAGAGTGCAACTGTGTGTCCAAGCCTAAATTGTGTTTTTTGCAGGAAGCGCGGGGTGGGGGGCAGGGAGTGACCTTTACTGGTTATTACAGAGGACGGTGTAGACTGTGGATTGGTTGGTTTGTATTTGAGATGACTCAAATCAGGCTGTCAGGAACAAGGTATGTCTGGCATCTGCATAGAGGGTAGATGGTAAAGCATCAAGTTTACTGAATCTAGGAATATGGCTAATACAATTTCCATTACTGAAACAGTTCCCTCACAATTTTTTTGCAGAAAATCCACGCCAACCTCTGGTTCCAGGTGACCACTTATCTGTTTCCTATCAGCACAGTTTGTTTTGCCGGTTCTAGAATTTCATAGAAAGGGGATCAAACAATGTGCATACCTTTGTGCCTGACTCCTGTTGCTCAGGATGATATTTCTGAAAATCATTCATGCTGTTTTGTATATCGATGGTTCTTTATTTTTATTGCTTAGCAGTATTCCATTATATGGATATATTACGATTTGTCTATTCATTCATCTTTGATAGACGTTTGAGTTATTTTTAGTTTGGGGTTATTATGAATATTGCTTCTTTAAATATTCTTTCAAATGTTTTTCATGGGCACAGACGTACATCTCTCTTGGGAAAATGATCAGGGGTGGAGTTTCTAGGCGTATGTCCAACTTTATAAGAGGCTGCCAAGTTTTGCCAAGTGGTTGTGCCATTTTTTACTCATGGCAGAATATGAGAGTTCCAGTTGCTTCACAATCATGCCACTACTTTATATGGTCAGATGGCATGTACGAATACTGTTATGCAAATGTGTAGCAGACACTGCAAGGTGCCTGAACCAACAACTGCTCCCACCTTCTTTCTCTCTTACTTCCCGTCCCAGTTTCCCCTGAGTTATGTGTGTTCAACATCTCACAGTTCCAGCCAGTAGGGTGTAAATGAATGTCTGCTGGGACCTCTCTTGGTAAGCTCTTATTTACTTAATGAAGGGACAGATGTGCCAGCGCTGATCCCACCCCTCGTCCTCACTCCTTACTACTTGATTGCAGGCATGGTTCCTGCTGCTGTGGTAGGCATCTTGCCACCCCACAACCCCCCAAAACAGCAGCCACCTACCTTCAAGCTTCAAATTATGTGAGAAAAGTAAACATGGACTTATTTAAGCCATTGTGCTCCATGTATTCTCTTATTTGCAAAATAGCAGACTAACATGTCTCACACTCTTTATTGTTCATTTAAGTGATACCGAACAGGATTGCCAGTCGACATGTCTAATTTGAGAATCCTTGTTTCCCTACATTTCTCCTAACACATGGTATAATTTAAATCTTTAATATTTTGTTATTTTCATATATATTCACTTAAACATGGCTGAAGTGGGAACTTTGTTTGCTTACAAGATATTCATTGTTTTTTTTTTTTTCTGTGACTTGCCCATATATGTCTCTTGGATATTCATTTGTAAAAACTCTTTATATCTTAATAAAATCAGCTCCTCACCTGTTGTATTTATCATGTGTTTCTTAACTTTGTGTATGGTAGGTTTTTTGCAGGTCAGAAATTTTTAGTTTTTACATAATGTATTTTGAAGGGAAGATGTCCTATATTCAAATGCTATTTTGCGGGGCACCTGGGTGGCTCACTTGGGTAAGTGGCTGCCTTTGGCTTGGGTCATGATCCCAGGGTCCTGGGATCGAGCCCCACATGGAGGAGTCTGCTTCTTTCTCCCTCTGCCCCTCTCTGCTGCTCATGCACACACTCACTCTCTCAAATAGATAAATAAAATCTTTTAAAAAATGCTATTTTGCTCCTTACTAGTTCTCTGATCCAGGGGCTATTCCACACTCAATTATCCGTCTTTAATATATTTTGTATATATCTAAGTTGTGCTGGATTTGAATCCAGGTGTACCTTACTCTGAAAGTCATGATCGTTTTACTATGCATTGGATTACTTCAAATCCTACAATTACAGGGTGTCTTGGCCCACTAGCATGCACAGTACTTAGGTCATCACTCTAAGGGAAGTCAAACCCAGAGTCACAGAGAATTCCTTAATTATGAGTACCTCCAATCTTTGTGAAAATGTAGGTGAACAGATGAACAGATATGTAGGCCACGTTTCTAAGAGAAATCATATCTAAAGCACTGAAAAAAAACTGGCTTTATTTGGTTTAAGAAAAGGTACTCATACTTCCAATCTTCTCTAAAAATGTGGCTCCTCTATGATTTCATATGTAGGATACGTATAGCTATGTTATAGGTCCAAGTTGGTCTCCCAAGATCAAATCATATCACTTTTCTGATGATCTCTACTAAAATAATTTGTTTTAGTTCATGAAATCTTCCAATGCCATTATCAATTGAGCCCCAATATGTTATCAACAATTTAAATTATTATTAACATAAAAATTTAAGGACCATGGACAATCAGCTTAGTGTGGGCTTGTCTTTCCCTCTATGGCTCTATAAGGGTGGGCATTTCATTTTTTAAAAACCTACATGAAATTAGAATTTTACAGTGCATGCCAAACAAAATCAGCCTTTTCCTCAATCCCATTTCCATCTCAGACTGTGATTTTGCTTTGGCTTACATTTTAATAAAGTTGGCATTTTTACCTCTTCTGCATCTGGAAATTCCCAATTGGCTTTGTCACATTGTGAACTGAAATAGTAATTCAGTTGGACTGAATTTGCTTTAAGGAGTAAGCCACCACTTTTTAGTTTTTTCTCCCTTATGATTTATTGATTTGCAAGATGTGCCATGAAATACATACATATGTATGTATATATATATATATCTATACATACATGTGTGTATGTATACACATGCACCCACACAAACTAAAGTTAAAAAAGAAGAAATTTCATGCATGCTTTGGTTCATTGTTAATCTGATTTCTTCATTTAGGGCAGCTCTAAAGAGTTAGAAGCTGAGTAAAAGCAAATTCAAATTCAAGAGAGAAGACAATAATAATATATATGTAGATTGTTGAAAACACAAGTGTTTCCATCTCTTTATTGCTTTTGGAAAATAAGCAGTATTTTTTAATGTGTTCAGTATTTAATTTTATGAAGAACGTATTCTGATAAATCAATAACTATAGGTAAAGCCACTAGATATCCTACACCATTGTTAATCTTAAACATTTGAAATAATGTGACAGTAATCAAAGATGTCTATAAGGGTCCTGCTTTTTCACCACCTTGGAAAGTAAACAGGAAACTAATTTGCCAGCTAAGAATGGCCACCCTGCTGAAACTTTCTTCTTTTGTTTGAGGATAATAGCAGGGTAGGGTGACCAACTGCCCCATTTACCCAGAACTGGGGAGGTTCCCAAGATGTGGGACTTTCAGTGCCCAGAAAAGTCCTGGGAACTCATGAGTTGGTTACCCTAGATCAGGGAAACCTGTCAAGGGTGTTGCAAATTGCACCCATCTGGGTTTGATATTGGAACACATGACCATCCTTCATGTGCCCAGAACTGAGATCATTCCTGGAAATGCTCACAGTATCTAATGGAAGAAAAAATTCTGAAACCACAATAAAACCTTAAATGTTTTAAAAGTTTAAAATGAGTGCTGTATATAGTTTAATATCTCCAGAGTAATCAGGATATTGATATAAACACAGTATATTCTAAAACAAATTCAATTAAAGAAAACCAACCCTCCCTAAGATATATGTCAAGTCTGAGATGCACATGAACTTAGTGATTTGCTACGAGGGGAAGAAGGACATTTACAGTACGGGTGAAAGTGTGATTTTAGGTCCAGAAAGGAATTTATAAAATAGCTACTTTTATCATTATGACCACTGAATTCTCTAAGATAATGGAATGCCCACTTAATATGAATAAAGTCACCAGTGGCTGATATTCTGGTAGTAACTTTCAAAAAAGCTATACCTGAATCTGCCACCATTGTCCACACTCAGCTATGCCCAGAATTAGGGAGCATGGCTAAATGCATCTCATGGGAAGCAAGGACCTCTGAAAAGGAGATACAATTGACCATTGAACAACACGAGGGTTAGGGGTACCAAACCCCTGGTGCAATAAAAAATCTGTATATAACTTTTGATTCCCCTAATCATTAACTACTGATAGACTACTACTGACCAGAAGCTTTACCAATAACAGTCGATTAACACATATTGTGTATGCTCTATGTATTACATACTGTATTCTTACAGTAAAGTAAGCTAGAGAAAAGAAAAAGTAAGGTAGAGAAAAGAAACAGTTATTAAGAGACTCATAATGGAATTATATCTACAATACTGTCCTGTATTTCTTGAAATAGAAATCTGTGTATAAGTGGAGTACAAACGCAGTAGAAACCCATGTTGTTCAATGGTCAACTCTACTTACACTCAAAAATTACTTGTTAAAAACCTGAAAAACAACTAGACACCTCTCTTACCTCTCCTTCACAATTGACCATTACACAGGAAGTGTTTGGGTTGAGACCTTTCCCATCTCCTTGTGGCACTGCTTAACAAAGTGCACAGATGAGGAATGAGAGGGAAACTGGCTGGACTTTTCCCATTCTGCTCTACGAGAAGATCAGGGTACAACCCAGATGTCAGCCTGCCATGCTTTCCCTTTTGATCATCACGAAATCGTTGGTATCTCTGTCCCAGCTGCTCTAGAGACCCTCCAAGGATGCCTAGGGGTTGGTGATGCTTGGAGTTCTCCTTTTTTCTGACTCCCCAATTCTGCTTTGGATGATTTAGCTTGGTGTTTTTTGGACTGACCATTTCACCCTTCCGAGCTTATTCTTTTTGGTGGCCATGGGGTTGCACCACTTGGATCTCTCTTCAAGAGAATTTCCAGCTAGGAATATGGTTATCAGGCAGTGGCCAGCTGTTGTATTTACAGATCTGCCATGGCGCTGATGCTGTGCTACACCGCCTCAAGGTTACTCCAAGGACTGAGCATGGAAGGGGACTGGATCTAGGTCCCTGATTCTCTAATGGGCAAACTTTGTTCAGAGGCTCCCCATCAGCCAGGCCACAATGGTTCTAGAGCTGCACTGCAGTCTAGGAGGCGTCTGTCCCTATCTTCCCTCCTTCTTTCCCCTCATAGGTATTAGAGCTGAATAATGGATCAAGGGCTCTTCCTGCCTACTCCTGCTCTCTCTCCCCTTTATCTGTCATTAGTGTTTTCTCCATCTGGGCTTCTCAGAGATCCTGAATTGACATAGCTCTTACGGCCTTATGCTAGATGCCACTCAAGGTACCAATGACACTGGTTCCGTGGGTAGCAGTGTTTTGTTGAAGATTAAAGGCAAAGGATGGCATTGACCTTGTAGCATACAAATGAAGTACAACTGAATCTTTAGCATCCTTCACCTTAAAATCTGCTGTTCATCCTCCCATCTTAGAATTTCCCATAAACTCTTTTTCCATAGGCTCCAACCTCTTGCCACATCTCTCACATTCCCAGTTTTGCCTCATTTCTTTGATCTCTACTCTGCATCCAGTATTTCCTATCCCACCCTGATCTTTGTTAACATCCTCCTTTGCAGACCATGTCATTGGGAGATCACCTGCTACAGCTTAACTGGTTTATTAGCTCTCTTCCTGTCAAGCCAGGGCCAAAATAACATTTTTTCAACTCTTCCCCCACTATGTAAATATTCTCATATTTATGGATGAAAAAAGAGGTATTTCTATAACTCTACCCAACCAGAAAGAGTATTTCTTTATCCCATGAAATCACAAGGAAAAAGAGGAAGGAAAAAAGAGCTAAAGTAGGTCAAACTAATGGTATAGTGGTAATGACTTTATACTTTTGGGATTTGCTATAGAACATTCTTATTTGCCATAAAACCACCTATAAGCATCTACTAACATTGCCAATTTTAATGATGCAAAATGTGGAAGAGATTAGCTAGCTGTTTATCAAGCCCACCTTCCTCTTTTGTTGAGTAGTTCTGTATGACCACAAGACTGAATTGTGGCCAACAAAATGTGGGCAGCAGTGATGTGTACACTACACCCCTAGGCCTGGCTCATTAAATTCCCACTTTATGGATCCTTCATGTAATCCTACATGGTGGAAGGATCCTGGGTCTGTGAAGTTAGGCATAGAGAAGAGCATCGTATGTATTAAGAATTTTGCTAATTTCTGGGGCACCTGGGTGGCTCAGTGGGTTAAGCCTCTGCCTTCAGCTCAGGTCATGAGCCCAGGGTCCTGGGATCGAGCCCCGCATCAGGCTCTCTGCTCAGCAGGGAGCCTGCTTCCCCTCTCTCTGCCTGCCTCTCTGCCTACTTGTGATCTCTGTCTGTCCAATAAATAAAAATCTTTAAAAAAAAGAATTTTGCTAATTTCTTAATGGGTGGCTAGTTTTCTCATGATTAAATTTAAAGAGTTGTTTACACATTCTGTATACAAGTCCTTTATCAGATATATGACTTGCAAGTATTTTATCCTAGTCTGTGCTTGTCTTTTGATTCCTTAACTGTGACTTTCAAAGAACAAATTTATTTTTAATTTGAGGAAGCCTGTATTATCTCCAAACAAAAAAGTCCAGCCTAGAAATGGGCAGAGAACACGAACAAACATTTTTCCAAAGAAGACATACAAATCGCCAACAGACACATGAAAAAATGTTCAGCATCACTTGGTAGCAGGGAAATGTAAATCAAAACCACAATGAGATACCACCTCACACAGGTCACAATGGCTAAAATTAACCACTCAGGAAACAAGAGATATTGGTGAGGATGCAGAAAAAGGGGAACCTTCTTACACTGTTGGTAGGAACGCAAACTGATACAGCCACTGTGGAAAACAATATGGAGGTTCCTCAGAAAGTTAAAAATAGAGCTACCCTATGTCCCAGCAATTGCACTAATAAGTATTTATCCAAAGGATATAAACATAGTGACTGGAAGGGGCACATGCACCCCAAAGTTTATAGCAGCAATGTCCACAATAGTCAAACTACAGAAAGAGTCCAGATGTCCTTTGACAGATGTATATATATATACACATATATGTAGACATATATATATATATATAACACATGTTCTTTATCTATATATATATATATATATATATATATATATATATATGAATGAAAGAATATTACTCAGCCATCAAAAAGAATGAACTCTTGTCATTTGCAATGATATGGATGGAACTAGAGGTATTATAGAGGGTATTATGCTAAGTGAAATAAGTCAGTCAGAGAAAGACAAATACCATATAATTTCACTCATAAGTGGAACTTAAGAAACAAAACAGATGAACACAGGGGAAGGGAAGAAAAAATAACATAAGAGGAAGACTGAGAGGGAGGCAAACTGTAAGAGACACTGAACTCTAGGAAACAAGCTGAGGGTTGCTGGAGGGGAGGTAGGTGGGGGGAAGGGATAACTGGGTGATGGGCATTAAGGAGGGCACGTGATGGAATGAGCACTGGGTGTTTTACTCAACCAATGAATCGCTGAACTCCACCTCTGAAACTAATAAAAAAATGTCCATATTATCAATGTGTTCTTTTATAGATCATATTTTGGTGTTCTACCTAAGCAGTCTGCCTAATTCAAGAGGAAAAGTTTCTCTTGTGTTTTCTCACAGAAGTTTTATAGTTTTAGGCTTTACATTTTGATCACAGATCATCTATATTGTATATGAGCTAGAGACCAAAGTTTCATTTTTCTTTTTCTTTTTTGAATGTATATGAACATCCAATTGTTCCAGCATCATTTTTTTAGAAGACTATGATTTCTGTTTTATGCACCTATGTCAAAATCCAGTTGTCCATATATATGCAAGCCTATTGCTGCATTCCCTATTCTATTCCATTGAAATATCTGTGTATCTTTTAAAAAAAGATTTATTTATTTAGTTGAGAGAGAGGGAGAGCAGGGGGAGGGGCAGGGAGGGAGAGGGAGAGAGAGAATCCTCAAGCAGATTCCCCACTGAGTGTGGGGCCCAATATGGTGCTCGATCCCAGGACCCTAAGATCATGACCTGAGCTGAAACCAAGAGTCGGGTGCTTAACCTACTGAGCCACCCAGTTGCCCCTATTTGTCTATCTTTATGTTTACCATCCCACTGGCTTGATTATAGCAGCTTAATAATAATTTTTGAAACTAGGTAGTGTTAGCCTACCTTTGTTCAACTTTTTAAATGTTGTTTTGATTACTCTAGGTTCTTTGAATTTCCATATGAATTTTAGAGTCAGTTTGTCGTCTATAAAAAAGCCTGCTGAGATTTTGATTAAGAGTGCATTGAATTTATTAGCCAACCTGGGGGGAAATGACATCTTAACAATATTGACTGAGTCTTCTGGCACTTGAATAAGGCACATTTGACTATTTATGTGGGTAATTATTTAATTTCTCTCAGGAATGTTTTATAGTTTTAACTGCATGTTTCTTTTGGATATTTTGTCCAATTTATCCCTAAAGCATTTCATTCTTTTATGCTATTGTAAATGATATTTTAATTTCAAGTTCCTATGGTTCCATGCCAGTATACAGAATTATAATTATCTTTGTATATTGATCTTGTGTCTTGCAACTTTGCTAAACTCATTTATTAGCTCTGGCAGATTTTTTTAATCTGTAGATCCATCAGATTTTCTATGTGGGCTATGATGCCATCTGTGAATATAGACAGTTTTGCTTTTTTCTTTCCTACTTTTTTAAAATTTAATTTTATTTTTTCAGTGCTCTGAGATTCTTTGTTTATGTACTACACCCAGTGCTCCATGTAATACATGCCCTCCTTAATACCCACCTTTCCAATCTTTATTTCTTTTCCTTAACTAACTTCTCTGGCTAGAATCTCCAGGACAAACTTAAATAGAGGTGCTAAAACAGACATCCTGATCCTGCTTCTGATTTTAGAGAGAAATTTTTCAGTCTTTCACCAGAACTATGATGTTACCTGCGGATTCTTCGTAGATGCCCTTTACCAGCTTGAGGAAGATGTCTCCTATTCCTATTTGCTGAGAGGTTTTGTCAGGAATGGATGTTGGATTTTGACAAATGCATTTTCTGGGTATATTCAGATTATCATACAGCTTTTTCTTTTTCTAGTTTTCTAATTACATTGGTTGATATTTGTATTTTATGCCAACCTGCATTCCTGGGATTAACCCCACATGATCATGATGTGTTACCCCCCCTTTTTTTTAAGATTTTATTTATTTATTTGACAGAGAGAGATCACAAGTAGGCAGAAAGGCAGGCAGAGAGAGAGAGAGGAGGAAGCAGGCTCCCTGCCGAGCAGAGAGCCCGATGTGGGACTCGATCCCAGGACCCTGAGATCATGGCCTAAGCCGGAAGGCAGAGGCTTAACCCACTGAGCCACCCAGGTGCCCACATTACCCTTTTTAATATATTGTTGGATTTGATTTGCTAAAATCTTATTTAGAATTCATTTGAGAAGCACTGGTTTAGCGCACATTAAATATTGAAAAAGATATTAGTGACCCCTCCCCTAAATGTACATAGCTCTTCTATAATTGTTGTTTTTCTGGAATGTGATGAACAGAATTACACAAAATATGCCCAGTAGTGCATTTAAGCACCTGGGCAAATTTAATTAACCTGTTAAGAGTTGTCATAGGAATTTAGTTTAAATTACCTTTAAACTGAAGTTGAACTTCTTTTTCTTAGCTACATGAAAATAATGAGCACATGTCCCTTCTTGTTTATAACAAAGGGGTTCTGGAGCTGAGGGTTTACCTGCAATCTCAAATTTCTTTCTGGCTTTCTATTTTCAGTTTCTACATAAGCAACAGAAAATAACACTATTACACCCACACAGGACGGTTGGGTCAGGCTTCTGGTAGCGAGAACTGGGGAACCCATCCAAACACATTATGTTCTGTTAAACCTCACACTCGAGATCCATTCACCCTTGAGCGCACAATATGTCCAGTTCACATGCTATGTAAACAAGGCTGTTATGCAAATTGACACAATTCCAACAAATGTAATCTTCTACCCCATTCTTACATGTCAAGCAAAAAACCAGGGACAATCCGATGCAAGAGCAGACAAGTGGTCTTCAGTTTGAGTCCTTTGTGTCATCACCTTCCAACATTTCCTGGGTGAGTGTCATGGGCTGCTTAACACAGCCATTCAAACTGCACAGGCCAAAAGGAAAAACAGTCCTTTCTGTTATCAACCATAGACTCTTTATGGAACAGGTAGACAGACTCCCGGACAGAAGCTGAGTATTAAGAGACCGGGGGAAGGGAGACAACAAAAGAATCAGCAAATGATTGTGGGTATAGAAGGAGCTGTCTGTTGTACTGTAATACATAATGTAATATAAACTAAAATCTTTGTATAGAAAACAATGTTTAAGCTTAGCACATTCATGTCTAAGAACCTTGAACGTTTACAGTTACATCTGATAGTCGGCTGAAGAGTTCAAGGGTGTGGTTAGAATCTAATCTCAGGGGTCCCAAGTCCGAATAAGGCAGGCTTGGCTGGTATTCCAATTTGTCTTCTGAATGGTTCCATTTGGGGTTCAAAAGAGACTACCATTTAATCTAGACTACCAAATAATCAATTTTAGGCATGGTTAAAGGGAAACACATTTCTAAAATGAATCATGGCCCTCCTGTCTGCCCAATTCTTGTTTTCCTTCTCTCGGTCTCTATTTGTTCTTGGTATATTCTGGGCAAAGATAGGGTAAAGATAGATGGTAAATCATTATAAGGTTTGCTGAGTGGGACATATCACTAAGGAAGCCCTGAACTATTTTTTGTGAGCAAACATTTCCAAATTTATGTTGGTTTTGGCATTAAGCAAAAGTGAAGTTTTTTTTTTTCTCTACTTCTTATGACCAACATAATTTGAAGGCATATTCTTTCATACAACTTTTTTTTTTGAATGCCACCTGGGTGCCCAATGCAAAGTTTGTTTTTAAAATAGTAAAGCCTTTGTTTGCAAAGATAATCTCTTGTATTTATTTTTTAGATACCAGTATATCTAAGACGGTGAAAGGCATATTATAAAACTTTCATAAATACTTACAAAGAACTCAAAAATTGTGTATTTAGAGCAATGCTTTTTGTCATTTGGACATTTGGTCCAATGGTTTCCTTAACTCCTTATTTTCCATGATTTTTATCATAGGTAAATCCTTCTTTCACTCTAGCAAGAAGTAGGTTTTCTTTTAAATAAACAAATCAATACATAAATAAATACAAATTTTTTTTTTTTTTTTTAAAGATTTTATTTATTTATTTGACAGAGAGAAATCACAAGTAAGCAGAGAGGCAGGCAGAGAGAGAGGAGGAAGCAGGCTCCCTGCTGAGCAGAAAGCCCGATGTGGGGCTCGAACCCAGGACCTGGGATCATGACCTGAGCCGAAGGCAGCGGATTAAGCCACTGAGCCACCCAGGCGCCCCAATAAATACAAATTTTTAATAAAGATTTTTATTTATTTATTTGAAAGGGAGAGAGAGAGTGCAAGAGTAGGGGGAGGGGAGAAGCAGGCTCCCCACTGAGCAGGTCCCCCCCTGAAGCGGGGCTCGATCCTCGGACTCTGGGATCATGACCTGAGCTGAAGGCAGATGCTTTAACCCACTGAGCCACCCAGGTGCCCCAATAAATATAAATTTTTAATAAACTTATATATCTGATATTTGTATATTGCTGTATCTATTCAGGTATCGATGTATTTATTTCCTTCCGAAAACATATTTGGCCATAATCATGAAAGAAGGTCATTGCCGGAGACCACACTCTGTGTGTTGAACACTTCTTTGGCAAGACTTTCTAAGCTATGCTCTCCCCAGAAGGAGGAAGCACACAGTGGCAGAAATGCTGAGCTGACAGTTCTCATGATGATCTCTCTTGCACTTGAAAGGCAGGTTGAATTGCAAAAGCACACATCTTCAACCAGAACAGCGGAGGTTACCAGGAGCAGCAGAGAATGGGCTGTAACCCATCTTCAGCAAATGAGACTTGAAGGAAGGATTTCCGAAGTAACCTGGACAACTTGCCCTGTGCCCCAGTCCAGTGTTTAAGCAGCCCTGGTGTGTAAGGTGTGAATGTCTGGAACATCAAAAGGCTCACATTTAAATTTCATTGCAAAGAAAGCACCCTGAAGCCACAGGCAAATATCCTGTTCAGGTATCTGCATTATCTAGGTCTCTGCTCCTCGCCATTCCACAGTTAATGAAGAACAAGCAGAAATATTTCTGCCCCTCTTCACCTAAACACTGTCCCTCCCTTTGCATTATTTATTATCATTCAAAGGGGCGTGAGGCCACCAATCTTAGGGCTCCATATAGCCTGACCAGCCCCCTGGGAAATACTGCTAGGGCAAAAGTCTGCCCACACTAGGCTAGTCTTAATAATCTCCTATTGGCAAGTCATTCATTGTAGATAGCAACCAAGACGAACAAGACAACAGAGTCTGAAGCAGAAAGAGGCACTCTTGGTGGAAACCCAAAGTGGAAAGGAAAGAGGAGAGGCATGCTGGAGGGAAACACCAAATATGCAAGAACGACAGGCACCGGGTAGAGCAATTCACGTTGAAAAGGAAGAAGGTCGGAGATTGCCAGAAGAAGCAGAGCTAAAGTCACCAGTCAGGAGGAAAGCGAGAAGAAGGCTTAGAGTCTTGAGAGAAAACACAGCTCAGTGATGACCTTGGACACCCCTTAGCGTGTCCACATTTCACCATTCTCCTTTCTACTCCCTCCCAGGGAACCACACTGCAACATCTGATGTGAAAGCTTCTAGAAACTGAAGTATATGCCCGCATATTTTTAATGCCATCCAAACTCTTTATCCAAACTCTAAATTTAACATAGCATCCTTTGAAGTCACCTCCCTTGTGTTTTATTTCACTCATTTCCTCACAAAAAAGAAATTCATTTGGAAACCGACCAGCAAGCATAAAATCAAATGAGTGCGGTGAAAGTTGCCAATAGACCTCTATGTACGCGTCAATAGGTGGTGAAAGGGATTGTCTGATTTGTTAACACCTCATTTTGGGATCAGCCCCTCCATAAATACTCTTCTCACACCTCAGAAAGAACAAGAGCAGAATATATTTAAATGGGGCTCACTAGATGAATCCAAAGCCTTGTCAGGAGATCTGAAGCCTTGCAACCGTACGTTCTCTGTATATGAATAAAGTGACACTTCCATTTATTCCAACCCTGCAGTCTGTTATTTAAAGAAACCGCGTTCTTATCTCTTCTTGGTTTTACTTGTTTGTTTTGTTTTGTTTTATTCCAATTTACCGAATTTCCTTAACATCTGGCAGATGTCTGTATGGTAGAGGGGAGAGGGAAGGCGACGGAACAGGAAGAAGGAAATAAACTTGGGATGGGTAGGAGGGAGTTCCAGAAATATTTTCCACACAAGTTTCCATACCGAGGCAATAGTAATGAGAATTTGCTACATGCCAGGCCTTGGGTGAGGCATACAAGGCACCATGCTAGATGGACATCAAAGAGAGAGCAAAGAAACACAGCAGCTTGGCAGACATACTGACTTAAAAACCCATTTGCACAGGCTTGAGAGAGCCTGTTGTCTCCCGGGGCGGCTTTGGCATGGCCAGAAGAAAACATCAAAGACACTCCAGACTTCAAATCCCTTCCAAGGGTGTGATCAGCAGGACAGGAAATGGGCAAGTCATCCTGGAAGGAATTTGGAAGCAAAGGAGCTTATTCAAGGACACCCCTGGTCCCACACGGGAGTGCTCACCATGTGTATGGTCAACACACGTGATATAGTGAACAGCTTGGCACCCCGTCAGTAGCAAGCCTTGCCCTTGCCCCCTACCAAGACACTGCAGGGAATAAGGCAACAGAAGAAAAGATAATTCAATAAGAGTGTTTTGTCATCTCCACGGTCGACTTCACATTTTGAAAGGATCCCATGGTACAAGAAAGCATGCATTCTAAACCAACAGAAGCGTAAATAAATATTCAAAGCTAGAAGCCCACAGGGATGGGAGAAGAGCAAACTTAACCAAGAGAAAACGAACAAGGGGGATTTGCCTGAAATTGTATCTAATATGCTAGACTAAAACTCCCAGTAAACCAGTAGGGTTGCTTCATGCTCATAGTACCTCAGTAGGACCGAGCAACCAAAAGTTGCCAACGAACACAAGACAAGGCCTTTAATTCCGTGTCACTGGGAAGTAATGACAGACTATGAAATCCACCCGTGTACAGAGTCCAAACGAGACTGATATTTCACACGTAGCCTGGCACTGCAGTCGGAGGGGAAAAACGAGCTTGCCCAATTTTTTTTTCTTTTTTTTTTTTTTTTTTTTTCAAAACACAGAGTTCCTACAAAAGGATGGGGCGGGAGCTTCCTTGAAGAGGTAGGAATGTAAGTTCAAGCAAATGTATGGCATACATGCATATATACTGATGGGAGGTATTTTGTGTACGTGGCCTAAGCCAAATGATACGTGCTGCATACATACATACGTATTTATACACTTTAAAATACATTAAAATATAAATATACATTTAAAAATATATTTTAAGTCAAACAAAGCTGAGATTTTAGTATGTCTTAGAAAAGTTGCTCATCCAGAAAACACGGGCATGATATCAGTACTTACCTTCCATGGCTTTGTAGGGACTCAGCAAGACGACAGAAGTAAAGTGTTAGATTGGACTCTAGCACATGTTAGGGACTCAATAAGCATTCATTATCAATATCATGAATCTGTTATAATCCCTGAATCCCATACCCCTCAGAACCGTCCAAGGCAACCAACAGAGCAAAGAGTAACTGGTAGTATTTAATGCGTGCCTCTTGCTCAACTTAGAAATTAGAGTTCCGTTGCTTGTTTGACTCCTTAAACCCCAGAATATAAACAGACATACAAAACAGAAAATTTATTTTCTTTGTTCTATGTGGTCATTTCCATCAGCTACTGAACAAATGCATTTTTTTCAGTGTACCTAATTTTCTCTTTAATATCATCTTCTTAAGACACAGTAAATGCCTATTCCTTGTCATCATTATTAAATCCCATAAATAATTCTAGATGTCAGTACCATATTAGTACCTTAAAACAATGTTCCTCCAGATTTCTCCAAGGAACAGATCCTCCAGTGTGAATAGGTACTCCTGTTAAAAAAAAAAAAAAAAGACTTTTATATTAATTTGAAAAATGTGGATTAAACAATGGTAACCAGGCATGTGGGATTTATCAGAGCTTTAAATATGCTAATATGTGCTATGGATCTCCAGATGACTCTAACATGCTATGTTTTCCCAAATTGCTCATTTTTCATGGAATTACCTCCTTCACAGTACTATGACCCTCAGATAGAACTAACACTCTATGATAGGCACTTTGGGATATGCTATCCTAGAGGGATGACTTGAAATCTTAGGATTTTATCCTGGAAAGTGGGGTAAAGATCTCAAGAGAATATAATCACTTTTGTACAAGGATGGTCTGCATATAAAGCAATGGTGGTTATAAAATGTCAGTGCCCTGAGGGGTGCCTGGGTGGCTCAGTGAGTTAAAGCCTCTGCCTTCGGCTCGGGTCATGATTCTGGGGTCCTGGGATCGAGCCCCGCATCGGGTTCTCTGCTCAGCAGGGAGCCTGCTTCCCCCCCACCCCACCTGCCTCTCTGCCTACTTGTGATCTCTGTCTGTCAAATAAATAAAGAAAATCTTAAAAAAAAAATCAGTGCCCTGAGCCCTAGGGCTGATCCTTTCTCCTCTCTCTTAGACCTCTCCCTACATAGGCTCCTCCCACCTCCATAAGCTTAGAAAACCCAAATTCTTCGAAAGATGAGTGTAGTACTATTTTTAGTCAAGACCATCACTTGCTTTAGAAATGTGTTATGCGGGGCGCCTGGGTGGCTCAGTGGGTTAAGCCGCTGCCTTCGGCTCAGGTCATGATCTCAGAGTCCTGGGATCGAGCCCCGCATCGGGCTCTCTGCTCTCTAGGGGATCCTGCTTCCTCCTCTCTCTCTCTGCCTGCCTCTCTGCCTGCTTGTGATCTCTCTGTCAAATAAATAAATAAAATCTTTAAAAAAAAAAAAAAAGAAAAAAGAAATGTGTTATGCTAAACATGTCATTCGTGAAAACAAAGATAACAAAATCTACACGTGTATCATACTTTCCATAGTTACTTAAGCCTGCTGTCCAATTTTGTCTCTTGATCAGCCTTTCTCAAAACTTTGGGATCATAATAATCACCCATGGAATTTGGGATAAATAGTGATTCTTCAGTTCTACCAGCCCATGCAATTTGAAATGCTTCCCTGGTAAGGTTTATGATCAAGCATCTTTGGGAAATTCAAACTTAGCTGTACATTACAAACCTTTTTTTGAAAATCCCAAAATCCTAAACAAAACCTATTGAATCAGAATCTGCAAATGTGGGCCGGGTATCCATATATATATATTTTTTTTAAACATCTAAAACATTTGGAGAGCCAGTTCTCTGCAGAGAACCAAGTTCTTGTCTTAAATTATTTCATTAGGTTGGAAAAAGGGAAACACTAACATTCTCTCCATCCTTTGATTCATCTCTGACCTGGTGTTTTGTTTAATGTTCTTCTTAAACATTATACCTTTGAAATATAAGCTTTTAGAACATAATGGTGTCTAAATAGAAGAGGTTAAATTAAAGGGGAACTCCACATAATTTTGTTCCAGGAGAGTAAGAATATATAAAAAAGACATTTAACTAACCCTTTAAGGAGTAAGATATCATTTCTATTCTCCCTGAACCCTCTGGGCTTTTCTTTAATCTTTGAAATCCTTTCTCTATACCTGGCATCCCTGTGAAGATTATTTCTATATATTTATTCTCAAGGAGCATGAAAGCATTTTGGGATTCTTTGCTAATTTAATTTTATAACATTTTATAATTTTAACAGATTTGGAAGTTATATAGATGCAAACATAATGCAAGATAGGCAAAATATACAGCCACTCATCGCGGGGATGAATAAAAAGAGAAAAACCCCTTTCAATATTATCAGTGTCCATAATGTCTTATTGGTTCCCTGGAAATTTAATTTGAAGCTGTGTCACACTTTAAAGATTTGATTTAAAGTAAAAGAGTCAATTTCAGTTAAATACCAAAAAGATGTTTTTACATTTTCAATTTCATAAGACTGAATATTGGTGTGCGACATGCATGGATCCATGTCTCGAGCTACTGCTCTAACATTGGAGTTTGAATATTAAGCAAATTGTATTTCAGGTGAGAAACTTGCCAGCAATTTGCTTTTACCTTGGAAAAAATAAAATAATTGTTTCATTCCCAAACACTGGTAAACAGACTATGGAATAATTTGAGCCTCAGGGTTATGAATATTCATGCATTCCTTTGGGCATAAAGTAAGTAGGCCACAGGGCAGTTGGAGGGTGACCACAGCCTGACAAACCTTATGGTTCAGCAGATGTGGTTGTAATATAGGGCTTCACTGAAAAATACTCACCACTGAGCAATTTTAGGACTCCACTCTGAGGTTTTGATTTAAAGGTTTGGAATTGCCAGTAGAAAAGAAGTGGGTGGTACCATCATATGGGCCGCGGGACACAGAAATATTTAGTTGCCTCAAGTAAGCAATAATGTGAATCAACAGCATTTCAAATTGCAATCTTTCAACAACTGCGCAAGTCATGAGCTGAGAACGTTCCTCAGTGCGTGCAATGACTTTATTCGGTTTCTTTTTGTTGAATTCCAGATTCCCCGGGGGGCTTTTCTTGGTGTATATATTAGAAACCTTCATGTGGGTCATTCGCTTTGAAAGATCAGCTCAATATTTGAGTAAATTATTTGAACAGCATATTCTTTGATTTGGAAACAACATGAATTCTCAACTAAATGTAAAATTATTGAAATGTTTCAAGATTTTAAAGGAAATAATCACATCCACAGTCATTTCCTGGGCTGTGGAGCGGAATACCATCATTTATAATATACATTGAGAAATTCCATTTAAAATCATGAAATACACAGGAATCAAGGAAGTAACTAGATGTGTGGGAGAATAGGGACCAAGGAGCTTCAGAAACAACCTAATGTCAACCTCATGCTTCAAAGTCTTGGGTTAATAAAAATTGAGTAAGACCAGCAGTACTACTTTGATCTAGATCAAAACTTCCCACTCTAATTCCTTGGCTGTAAGAGGAAAGTGAATTTCCAGATTTCTCTCTGTAAAGAAAAGAAATGTGAAAGATGCTGACATAATTCTTCAATGGTTCTAAAACTTGTGGTTAAATTTATGAAGCTCCTTGAGTTACAATCTAACATTTACATAAAGCAGGAGCAGTGTGGGCGGAGGGGGGTGATGAAATTAACATGTCCAAAAGTTACAAAGGAAACCTTGAAGATAAGGTAGGATTGCAGTATCTTTACCTTAATGGGTTCTGGTTCCACACCTGGGGGACAATTCCTTGTCTGTGAAATACTTAGCTCACAAAACTCTTGATTCGTTCCAGTTTCTTACTTACCTTCCCACTGAGTATTCAGAGTATCACTTACTGGTTTTATTAGTCTGAACTCTTTGGTTGCCCAATCACAACAAGTATTCATTTTTTAAAGATTTTATTTATTTATTTGAGAGACAGAGAGAGTGAGAGAGTGCATGAGAGGGGAGAGGGTCAGAGGGAGAAGCAGACTCCCTGCTGAGCGAGGAGCCTGATGTGGGACTTGGTCCCGGGTCTCCAGGATCATGACCTGAGCCAAAGGCAGTTAGTTGCTTAACCAACTGAGCACAACAAATATTCATTTTAAAATATTCTTGTTTACTTGCTATGCCCTTGAAAATGACCACATAGAACGCCACTGCACTCACTGACACAGACAAATGAAGACCAAGCAAAAGAAAAGTTGTGTTCTCGTTGCCTAAGTTGGCAGTGCTCCCTCACTGGACTGTAAACTCCGTGAGGGTAGGGATACTCAGTGCTTGTTCTTCCGGGTGTCATCAGCACTAACACAGTGGTTTGCACATAATAGAACTCCATAAATACTTTAGTTTGGTTCGTCACATCTGGGGCAATCAGCACCTGTGCTTTGGGTTTTCCTCTACTTATCATCAATTACACTTCATAGTGAGTTTTCTTTTTTTTTTTCTTTTTTTTTTTTTTTGCATTAAATTTTTTTTAAATTTTATTTTTTATAAACATATAATATATTTATCCCCAGGGGTACAGGTCTGTGAATCGCCAGGTTTACACACTTCACAGCACTCACCATAGCACATACCCTCCCCT